>NC_088873.1:9254319-9286517 GCF_032884065.1 Artemia franciscana
ACTTGATGGTAAAGAAACTTAGTTTGCTTTATGGGTACATTCTTCTTCATCCACTTTGCGATCTGTGTCATTACTTTTGATGGTTTACAAAGTAGGTGAGACATGCAAAAATTTTGAGTGACCACAACATATTTCAATTAGTGCTAAGTGCAATTGAAAAATGTAGGTTACTGAGTAACTCAGTAGGTTACTGAGTCACCTACTGAGTCACCTTCTCAGTAGGGGCCCACCCCAGGCCACTCAGCGCGTCCCCAGGTGGCGGATAGGGGAAACCCTTGCAGATATGCAGGGTACCTCCGGTGGTGATGGAGGCGAGGACCAAGGGGAGACCCAGCCCTTGGGGGTCCTAAAATATAACTGGGATACCCTCGCCTGGGGGACATAAATTCAGGCGGAGGAGGAAGAAGGCCTCTCTTATGTAGACTGAGCTGGGCCCACCGGCGTGTGGATATGTCCCGTCAGCTTCAAACCTTCTCCCAACAATGGGTAAAATCGTATTGTATGGCAGATTATCATCGTGGGAGGATCCTCTTCAGGAGGACAACTGCGAAAGGGCGGATGATTCAGTGACGAACAACGGCCTTTGACGGACGAACAACGGCTAGTTGACGGAGAGGAGTGGCTTACCGCCGTCTCCTAACCAGCCTTGAAACCTCTCCTTTTAACAAATGAATTATGGGCTCTATAAATCAAAGCAGAATTACTACCGCGTCCGGGGAAACCGACAAACCTAGAAATTTGATGATGATGGCGAATGGAAGTAATATTAAACATACTACCACGTACGGGAAGCCGACGAACATGCTGCCGCGTACGGGGAAACCGACGATCATAATAGGCCTATGACGACCCCCGGACGGGATGAGTTTACCTTGCGACTCATCTCCACTAAAACTGTACTCAACATAGGAACACTCAACACCCGGACTCTAGCCAACCCAGGAAAAATGGATTTACTACTGAGAGAACTAAACCGATACAAGTGGGACTTAGTCGGGCTATCTGAGACACACCTCCCCCGAACCAGTGAGGAAACTATCTGTGGAACCTCTCTCCTACTCTCGGGACGCATTCGATGGCACTCACAGACAGGGTGTTGGATTCATCCTCTCGCCAAGTACAAAAAAAGGCGCTGATCTCCTCCACGCCCGTATCAGAAAGGAAAGCAACCATTAGACTAAAGGGATCCGTGTCAAACCTTACCATCATCCAGGTATATGCTACTGACACTGCTCGAAGCGATAAAGAATGCGAACAGTTCTACTTTCAACTTCAAAGTGTCACCGACCAAACACCAAAGAAAGATATGCTCATCGTCATGGGCGACTTCAACGCTATCACGGACAACGATCAGATTGATCGGAGAGATGTAATGGGACCGCATGGCCATGGCCGACTGAACGGAAGAGGTGAAATACTAATTAGTTTCTGTAGAGAAAACGACCTGTATATAACTAACAGCACTTTTAAACACGGACACCGCCGTAAGGTCACCTGGAGATCCCCCAACGGAGTAACTGAAAACATGATAGACTATGTGCTGATATCTAAACACTGGAAGTCCTCAATAATGGATACTGTATCCCTTCCTGGTGCAGACTTTGATTCAGATCACTCACTCCTGATGTCCAAACTCAAGCTAAGACTGAAACGACTCCCTAAGACGACAAGAATCCCTAGATTCCGGACAGAGCTGCTTCGCGACCCCATAAAAAAAGGTGCCTATACCACCAGCCTATCGTCAAAATTCCGAGCTATCCTAGAGAACTTCACTTCCCTCACTACCGTCGAAGAGATTGATCAACTGACTGAGCATCCAACTTCTGCAGTTTTGGAGACAGCAAATGATGTCCTTGGAAGGAAAACGAAAGACGAAAAGCCGTGGATTACTGAAGAAATAATTCAACAATGTAACCAAAGCGTCTCTGCAACAACAAAGCTGACCCATGCAGCCGAGACACCTATAAATATCTCAAAAGGAGAATTGATAGGGAAGTCCGAAAGGCCTTGCGTAACCATGTTACCGAGAAATGCAAGTAATGCGAAACCCAGCTTAGGAATGGAAACGGTCAAAAACTCTTCAAAACAGTTCGTGAACTGTCTAGCAGGAAAGATCCCATCTCCACAGCAATCCTAGACAAACAAAACAATCCCATCAACGACGCAAAAATGAAACTCGAACGATGGAAGGAATATTTTGAAGATAAATTAAATCCGCAGATCATTGCCGATCCCAGCGTCCTAAACTCCTTCCCCATTAATGATCGAGAACCTCAACCACCACTCTTAAAATCAGAAACTGAGGCAGTGATAAGATCCCTGAAACGAGGAAAGGCCCCAGGACCGGACGGTATCACTGCTGAACTAATTAACATTGACTCAGAGGACGTCGTCGAATTGTACCACAAAGTTGTGTCAGCCGTATGGTCGACAGGCCACGTCCCACAGCTATGGTGTAATGCAGCAGTAGTCCCAATTCACAAAAATGGCTCAAAAAGAGAGTGTGAGAACTACCACCACTGACCAAAATTCTCCAACGTAGAATCCAAGCAATTACAGCCTCCGTTCTGGGTGAATACTAAGCTGGCTTCCGACTTGGACGATCGACCACTGACCAAATCTTCACCGTTCGTCAGCTCATGGAACGCTTTGTCGAGTTCAACAGAGACCTATATCATCTCTTTATTGACTTTCGGCAAGCCTTCGATTTAATCTGGAGGAAAGGTCTGTGGCACATCCTAAGACATTACGGTATCCCCGACCAAATCGTCACGATTATTGAGAATATATACAGCCAATCCAGAAGCCGGATACTCACCACTGATGGACTCTCTGATGAATTCTTAACATCCTCGGGAGTTTTACAAGGATGTATTCTGTCGCCCCACCTGTTCAACCTGTTTCTTCACGCCATTCTGTCACTGATACCAGACGAACATGGAGCCAAAATAGGTTGAGTCCTAGTAAACAAGCTCGCCTATGCTGAAGACATCGACCAGCTCTCTACAAAGGCCACTGATCTCCAAAGACAAGAAAACTGTCTCAACGAAGCCACAAAATCTCTTAGCATGCAAATTAACGCCAAAAAATGAAAGTTATGGTCACGTCACGCCAAAAACAAGCTGCTACTCCTTCCATAACGATTGACGGCCAGCCAGTTGAAACGGTCAACCAATTGGTCTACCTGGGCAGTCTTCTCAAAGCGGACAATTGTCATACCTCCGACATCAAACGCCGCCTAGCTCTTGCTAGCTCAAGTTTAAAAAGGCTCACAAATATCTGGAAATGTCGAAACCTGTCGAACCAGCTGAAAGTTCAACTTTTCAACAGCCTGACTGTGCTTGAGCGTGAGACCTGGACCTTGAAGATCGAAAATGAGCGCAACCTACTTGCATTTGAGACGATATGTCTCCGTCGCATCGCAAGAATCACCTACACTGAACATGCGACCAATGAGGAGGTGCGAAGACGGCCGAAGTCTTCCGAAACAATCCTAAATAAAATCAAACGACAACAACTGCGATGGCTCGGGCATGTCAAGAGAGTGGACCACGA
Source organism: Artemia franciscana (assembly GCF_032884065.1). NCBI lineage: Eukaryota > Metazoa > Arthropoda > Branchiopoda > Anostraca > Artemiidae > Artemia > Artemia franciscana. The sequence continues at coordinate 9,257,875 of NC_088873.1, forward strand.
CCGTCCACCAAAAATCTCTCTCGAAGGAACCATAGACGGATCTCGACCACGAGGAAGACCTAGCAAGAGGTGTATTGAAAACTTTGACCGAAAGCGCATCGTTGAGTTGACTCGAACTGTACACGATAGAACAACGTACCGAGCCCTAGTTCATGACCTGTCAAAAGAAGTGACCCCAAAACGTCCCGCGAGGATGGATGGGACTTAAGTAAGTAAGTAAGTAAGCAATTGAAAAAATAACCCCATAGTAAGGGCCAGCAGATTTTCAGATTATTAGAAAAGTGTATAGCCCAAAAAGTAGATAAAAGTGGAAAAGGGACTTCTTAATAAATAATGACTTTAAAAGCTATGAAATATACACAATAGTACACAAATATACGTATCTGTTTCATATGGAAAGTCAGCATGGCTGTAAAAATTATTTAAACCTAATCATGCTTGCAAAATTTTGACTGATCTATAGAGCTTTTCTCTTTCCTTGTGCAGGTATATATCTGTCGTTTTATCTAGTCTAAATGGTTTTCAGATTCGATGATGATAAGCTTTGTGGAAACTAAAAACCCAAAATTACAAGAATGTCTGAAAAATAAAACACATCTCGTCACATCTAACGAAATTTTCACTATCGTCCCATTGACACTATTTTATTTAGACACATTAATTTTCATATATCAACAAAGTTCCAGCAGGGTTTGTTTTTTACTTAAAAGAGACAAACAAGCACATTGAATACTTAACTTAGTGATATTCTAGTCTTACACCAGCTAATTAGAGCAAAATCATTTGTGACAGCAATGTATCCATTTGTGAATTGGCTTTCCCCCAAAAATGCATTAAATTGTATCAGATTAAACTTGATACAATATATTACAAAAATTTTCAATCAAAACCATGAAAATAGGGAAAGGTTTCCATGAAAAGTTATGCTTGCTATGAAAATGTGAAATGGTAATTCAAGTTTTTCTTTTTATAAAGTAAAAACTATTTAATAGAATATACCGGAAGGGGGGAATAATGGTGCTTGGCAGAATTTTTGGGATATTTGATCCAATTTTAATTTTCTAGAGAACCTGAGAATTTCAGGAGTTTCACCAGATATTGCTCTATATATGACCAAGTAGGTTTATCTCATATCTCAATTGTGGCAAAACATATCAAAGGGACGGACAAAAATATTGTTTCCTTTTTCATGTCAATGTAATCTTCCTCGACCAAAATAAGGCCTTTGATAAAAACTTATCATTGTTACCTGATGACAAGGCTGTCTATATATTAGATAGACAATTATGCTTCCCGGTGACAATAATGACCACAGGTAGCTTGCTGCAGCAGCTAGCTGTTAGCAGTAGTAGTAATGTTTCCCAGAAGATCTATAAATTTCTATCTAATACAACTTAAGCTGTCACTGTATTTAAAGAAAGAAGTGACCCAAGGAAGGTGTTCCTTTTGTTCCCCAATGAAGGAACGAAACTAGATCCAATTCTATTTAAACTCTCCAGGAACAACACCCCTGAGGTGGTTAAGAACAGCGAAGAACTAAATACAGACAGTTCGAAACTCTTTGGATCAGCAACTTCCACAAAAGTTGCTCTTCCCTGTAAGATCGAATAGAATTGGTTTTATTTGCACAATTCTGTAAATTAGTGACGTCCAAAAATGATTTGGTTGAAAAGGTATTTCCAAATATTCTAACCAATTATAAAAATCATAAATGGCTAAGCAAATGAGCGATTCTGGCAGCCAAGAATAAAGACGTCCACGAAATCAACAATATTATTTTGACCAAGGTTCGAGACCAGGCAGTCATTTACAAGTCAGTCGACACAGTTCTGGAACCAAATGAAGCTGTTAATTATCCATCTGAATTTTAAATTCCCTGGATCTCCCAGGGTTTCCACCACACGTGATACAACTAAAAATGGGCGTACCAATAATACTCTTACGAAATATTAACCCACCAAAGCTTTGCAATGGCACGCGACTTGCCGTAAAAAAAAAACAATGGAATACATAATAGAGGCAACAATCTTGTCAGGGCCTTTTGAGGGCGAGGCTGTTCTTATTCCTTGCATTCCCATGATTCTAATTGATCTGCCTTTTAATTAAAAGATTGCAATTCCCAATTCGATTAGCATTTGCAATCACCATCAACTGATGCCAAATTGCATCATTACCATCTGTTTAAGAGATAAAAAAATGTTTAAGTTCAGTTCAGAATACCTAAAGTTGTTATGTTAACTGCAAAAAATATTTACAATGCCTGAGCATAACTTTTAATATTTTAATTCAAAACTGGAAAAATACCTAAACATTTCAAAAACTAGTTGTTTTTTTGTTAGATAAAATCAACTTGCTACGTGATATAGCTTGCAGGTTTGAACGCAACCAGCTACATAATGTCAGTTGTAAGGCCCAAAAACCGAAAATTTACAAGTACTACCAAAGGATGATTCTAAATGATCCAAAAAACAAAATTTGAAACAATCCCAAATGATGATTCTCTATTTTGACAAGGAATTACAACAATTCAAAAACCTTAAAAAGGAAAACCAAAAAGTTACAAGCTTAGTAGAAATCATTGTTAGAAATTGGACTTACTTTAATAAAAAAAATGTCCTTACAGTGCTGTCACAAATGATTTTGCTCTAATTAGCTGTTGTAAGACTAGAATATCATAAAGTTAAGCATTCAATGTGCTTGTTTGTCTCTTTTAAGTAAAAAAAACCCTGCTGGAACTTTGTTGGTGTCTGACAATCAATGTGTCTAAATAGAATAAAGTGTCAATGGGACGATAGTGAAAATTTCGTTCGATGTGACTAGGTGTGTTTTATTTTTCAGACATTCTTGTAATTTTGGGTTTTTAGTTTCTACACAGCTTATCATCATCGATTCTGAAAACAATTTAAACTAGATAAAACGACAGATATATACTTGCACAAGGAAGGACACAAGCTCTATAGATCAGTCAAAATTTTGCAAGCATGATTAGGTTTAAATAATTTTTTGGCCTTGCTGACTTTCCATATGAAATATTTATGTATTTTTGTGTGTTATTGTGTATATTCCATAGCTTATAAAGTCATTATTTATTAAGAAGCCCCTTTTCCACTTTTATCAACTTTTTGGGTTATACACCTTTCTAATGATCTGAAAATCTGCTGGCCCTTACTAGGGGGTTGTCTTTTCTATTTCAATTAGCACTAATTGAAATATGTTATGGTCACTCAAAATTTTGACATGTCTCTCATACTTTATGAGCCTAATTAGATAACTGAATACAGAAAAATGTACTCTTACACTCATTAAATATAAGATTTAAATGAACTAAGCTTCGATTATGAATCTGTTTTCTTTCAACATACAGGAGGGACAAGCCTCTAAGCCTTGACAAATTCAATCACGCTTTTGGTGCATCACAACTGGACAGTACATCACAAGTTAAATTTAGAGTTCTCCTAGAAAACAGTTCAAGGGTGACTCACTTTCCATATAATTATTACCAGTTTTATCTAAATTTAATATCTTAGAAGAGAGACAAGTTCCTAGATATTGTTTTTATAGATCGAACTTGCGGTTATTATCAAACTAGCTATTGGAGTGGCGCTTCGCGTCACCCCAGCACCTAGTTGGTGGGGTCGCTTCGCGCTCCCCCTAAGCCTCCCCCCCCCTCGCGCGTAAGTCGTTACGTGCCATATTAGTTACGCGCCATTGTAGTTGTGTCCCTGTGTCCCACTTGTGAATATAGATAGATATATATGTGTTTTAACTACGTAAAACTTGCAGATATACAACATTCGTCGCTGTCCCAACGTCTGTGCATATAAATAGATTGTCAGGTTTAGCAACTCTTGAACATGCAACATAATAATTGTCCATGGGAAAACAATCCGTATTCAGATCTATACCTCATTATTCTAATGATTGCCCTTGAACTTTGTTGATGGTGATTGCTAATTGAACATTCCCTGTGTCCCTGTCGTCATTTATATATCCCCATGTGCCCCCCGGCGTCCCCGTTGTAGTTGTGTCCCTATGTCCCGGTCGTCATTTATATTCCCTGTGTCCCGGTTGTCATTTGTGTCCCGGTGTCCCAGTCTGTAATTTCTCTTTGAGTGTCCCGGTCGTCATTTATATTCCCTGTGTCCCGGTGTCCCGGTCTGTAATTTCTCTTTGAGTGTCCCGGTCGTCATTTATATTCCCGGTGTCCTGGTCTGTAGTGTCATCTTATAATAACGTCATATACAAAGTTTTATATACTTATAATGACGTCATATGCAAACCCACAAACAAACAAACATGCATGCATACAACTTGTTTTTATATATATAGATATAGTTTCTTTTTTAGTTTTTCTTTTTAGTTTTTTTTTTTTAGTTTTGCGGCTTTTTTAAATTTTTTAGCTATTTTTTCTTTTTAGTTTTTTACCTTTTTTATTTTTTTCCTTTTTTTAAGTTTTTTCTTTTTAAGGTTTTTTTAGCTTTTTTCGCGCCATATTAGTTACGCGCCATTGTAGTTGCGTCCCTGTGTCCAACCTGTGAATATAGATAGATATATATCTTCTATATATATAAAAATAAGTTGTCTGTCTGTGTGTCTTTCTGTCAGGTGACGTCATGTTTCTGTGTCGACTGACGTCATGAAGTTAGTTGTCGTCACTTTTTCTATGACGGTGACGTCATTAAATATATTTAAGACATATATGTTCACGTAGAAATCTATTAATGTTTAAGTTTAAAATGACTGATCAACTTACAATGGCAAAAGCCGATGAAGATGCTCAAAGAGTCTATGCCAAAAAACTTGCTGCTGATAGAGAAAGTCAGAAAAGAAAGCGTGCCGAGGAATCAAAAGAACAGCAAGGAAACAGGCTTGAGGCTAAAGAACGCAAAACCGCGCAGTTAGATGAAGATCCACCTAGACAGCGAGAGTCAAAACATATCAAAACTGAAAATGATAGCGATGATGATTGGGTTTGGGATTTTGACTTGGATAAGGTCATCAATGCCTACCAGATTTTAGTTAAAAAAGCAAAGGTTCGGCGATATGTGTTTCATAGTGAAGCTGAAAAATAAAGAAGAAAAAGAAAACTGAAAAAAGAAAAAATGTAAAAAACTAAAAAATACTAAAAAGAAAAAACACTCAAAGAGAAATTACAGACCGGAACACGAATGACGACCGGGACAAAGGGAATATAAATAACGACCGGGACACTCAAAGAGAAATTACAGACTGGGATACCGGGACACAAATGACGACCAGGACACAGGGAATATAAATGACGACCAGGACACAGGTATTTAAGAATATCGTTCAAAGACAAATTTTTAATTGTAAGAAGACCGTTGAAAGAGAAATTTCTAATTGTAAAATGACTGAAGAACCTACAATGGCAACGTTACCACCATCAAAGTAGATAACCAGTGGGTTGTTCCATATTCCCCATTATTATCAAAAACATTTAATGCACACATAAAAGTTGAATACTGTAACTCCGTAAAGGCAATCAAATACATATGTAAATACGCCAACAAAGGCAGTGACATGGCAGTTCTTGGCTTGCAGCCCGAAATCAAAGATTTTGACGAAATCGTACAATATCAGGCTGGAAGATACATAAGCAGTAATGAAGCTGTTCGGCGAATTCTTTCATTTCCGATACATGAACGTAGTCCAGCTGTTGTTCACTTAGCGGTACATTTACAGAATGGTCAACGTGTTTATTTCTCGGAAACCAACGTGCAACAAAGAGCCCTGAATCCACCGGAAACAAAATTAACAGCTTTTTTTTTCGCTTTGCAAAAATGATTCTTTTGCAAAAAAACTGCTGTATACTGAAGTGCCTTCGTATTACACGTGGAATACTAAAAATAAAGTATTTGAACGTCGAAAACAGGGTAAGTCAGTCGACGGCCAACCTACTATCTTCAAAGATACCACGATATGAAGACTCTACACCGTTCACCCAAATCAACATGAATGCTTCTTTCTACGCCTGCTTTTGGTGAATGTACCCGGTCCAACATCCTTTGAGTATTTGAGAACTGTAAACGGTACTATACATGACACTTACCGTAGTGCATGCCAAGCTCTGAATTTATTGGAGAATGACCAACACTGGGATAACTGCATCAATGACGCGTGTGAAACGTCAACCCCAAGTCAAATTCGTGCATTGTTTGGCATCATTTTAACAACTTGCTCTCCATCAGCTCCTACAGAGTTATGGGAAAAATATAAGTCAAAAATGTCCGAAGATATACTCCATCGAAAACAGTTAGAGACGTCAGATATGACTTTTGATTTTGCATCAGAAATTTATAACTACACTTTAGTTATTATAGAAGATTTGTGCGTACGTATGGCAAACAAACCTCTTCAGGATTTGGGAATAACTTCACCCAACCGTATCGCTGCAGTTTCGACATGTGTAGAATTGGATCGTTAACAAATTTACAGTACGAGTGATCTATTGTCGTATGTACAAAATAACATTTCCAAGTTAACGTCGGAACAAAAAGACATTTATGATACGATAGACTCAATTTCAGGACGTATACAACTACCTGCTGATTTCTGTAATTTAGTGACGTCCAAAAATGAATTGATTGAAAAAGTATTTCCGAATATTCTAAAAAATTATAAAAATAATAATTGGCTAAGTGAAAGAGCGATTCTCGCACCCAAAAATATAGACTTCCACGAAATCAACAATATTGTTTTGACCAAGATTCGAGACCAGCAGTCCTTTACAAGTCAGTCGACACAGTTTTGGAACCAAATGAAGCTGTTAATTATCCATCTGAATTTTTAAATTCCCTGGATCTCCCAGGGTTTCCAACACACGTGATACAACTAAAAATAGGCGTACCAATAATACTCTTACGAAATATTAACCCACCAAAGCTTTGCAATGGCACGCGACTTGCCGTAAAAAAAACAATGGAATACATAATACTTGCTACGTGATAAAGCTTGCAGGTTTGAACGCAACCAGCTACATAATGTCAGTTGTAAGGCCCAAAAACATAAAATTTACAAGTACTACCAAAGGAAACAATCCCAAATGATGATTCTCTATTTTGACAAGGAATTACAACAACTCAAAAACCTTAAAAAGGAAAACCAAAAAGTTACAAGCTTAGTAGAAATCATTGTTAGAAATTGGACTTACTTTAATAAAAAAAAATGTCCTTACAGTGCTGTCACAAATGATTTTGCTCTAATTAGCTGGTGTAAGACTAGAATATCATAAAGTTAAGCATTCAATGTGCTTGTTTGTCTCTTTTAAGTAAAAAAAAACCCTGCTGGAACTTTGTTGGTGTCTGACAATCAATGTGTCTAAATAGAATAAAGTGTCAATGGGACGATAGTGAAAATTTCGTTCGATGTGACTAGGTGTGTTTTATTTTTCAGACATTCTTGTAATTTTGGGTTTTTAGTTTCTACACAGCTTATCATCATCGATTCTGAAGACAATTTAAACTGGATAAAACGACAGATATATACTTGCACAAGGAAGGAGACAAGCTCTATAGATCAGTCAAAATTTTGCAAGCATGATTAGGTTTAAATAATGTTTTGGCCATGCGGACTTTCCATATGAAATATATATGTATTTTTGTGTGTTGTTGTGTATATTCCATAGTTTTTAAAGTCATTACTTATTAAGAAGCCCCTTTTCCACTTTTATCAACTTTTTGGGTTATACACCTTTCTAATGATCTGAAAACCTGCTGGACCTTACTAGGGGGTTGTTTTTTCTAGTTCAATTAGCACTAATTGAAATATGTTGCGGTCACTCAAAATTTTGACATGTCTCTCATACTTTATGAGCCTAATTAGATAACTGAATACAGAAAAATGTACTCTTACACTCATTAAATATAAGATTTAAATGAACTAAGCTTCGATTATGAATCTGTTTTCTTTCAACATACAGGAGGGACAAGCCTCTAAGCCTTGACAAATTCAATCACGCTTTTGGTGCATCACAACTGGACAGTACATCACAAGTTAAATTTAGAGTTCTCCTAGAAAACAGTTCAAGGGTGACTCACTTTCCGTATAATTATTACCAGTTTTATCTAAATTTAATATCTTAGAAGAGAGACAAGTTCCTAGATATTGTTCTTATAGATCAAACTTGTGGTTATTATCAAACTAGCTGTTGGGGTGGTATAATTATCACCAGTTTCATCTAAATTTAATATCTTAGAAGAGAGACAAGTTCCTAGATATTGTTTTTATAGATCAAACTTGCGGTTATTATCAAACTAGCTATTGGGGTGGCGCTTCGCGCCACCCCAACACCTAGTTGGTGGGGTCGCTTCGCGCTCCCCCTAAGCCTCCCCCCCCGCGCGTAAGTCGTTACGCGCCATATTAGTTACGCGCCATTGTAGTTGTGTCCCTGTGTCCCACTTGTGAATATAGATAGATATATATGTGTTTTAACTACGTAAAACTTGCAGATATATAACATTCGTCGCTGTCCCATCGTCTGTGCATATAAATAGATTGTCAGGTTTACCAACTCTTGAACATGTAACATAATAATTGTCCATGGGAAAACAATCCATATTCAGATCTATACCTCATTATTCTAATGATTGCCCTTGAACTTTGTTGATGGTGATTGCTAATTGAACATTCCCTGTGTCCCTGTCGTCATTTATATATCCCCCTGTGCCCCCCGGCGTCCCCGTTGTAGTTGTGTCCCTATGTCCCGGTCGTCATTTATATTCCCTGTGTCCCAGTTGTCATTTGTGTCCCGGTGTCCCAGTCTGTAATTTCTCTTTGAGTGTCCCGGTCGTCATTTATATTCCCTGTGTCCCGGTGTCCCGGTCGTTGTTTGTGTCCTGGTGTCCCGGTCTGTAATTTCTCTTTGAGTGTCCCGGTCGTCATTTATATTCCCGGTGTCCTGGTCTGTAGTGTCATCTTATAATGACGTCATATACAAAGTTTTATATACTTATAATGACGTCATATGCAAACCCACAAACAAACAAACATACATGCATACAACTTGTTTTTATATATATAGATATAGTTTCTTTTTTAGTTTTTCTTTTTTTAGTTTTGCAGCTTTTTTATATTTTTTTTAGCTATTTTTTCCTTTTAGTTTTTTACCTTTTTTATTTTTTTCCTTTTTTTAAGTTTTTTCTTTTTAAGGTTTTTTTTAGCTTTTTTCGCGCCATATTAGTTACGAGCCATTGTAGTTGCGTCCCTCTGTGAATATATATATATATATATATATATATATATATATATATATATATATATATATATATATATATATATATATATATATATATATATATATATATATATATATATATATATATATATATATATATATATATATATATATATATTAGCTGTTGGGGTGACCCTTCGCGCCACCCCGACACCTAGTTGGTGGCGCGTAACAGACAGTAACAACGGCCATCAAAGGGGTAAAATTAACTTGGACAATCTGTCTTGGCTTTTTTCTACAATTGGCCATGACTTCCACTTTTCCCACAACTATTCCCTTTTTTTAAATTCAAAAATAGTCCATTGCTCTAAGCCCATACCAATACCATATTCCTCTTTCATCTGGTATTTCATTGAGCCTAGGTTTGCCGCTTAAAGCACGAATCCTTAAAGCCATCAATGGTTAGACCATTGCTCAAGTGGTAGTAACCATCCGCTTCACATATACCAACAATATACTCATTCTCATATGGGGTTTCCATCTAGCCCATGTTCACTGCACTTTTTGTAGTCAATTACAGACAGTTGAATTTTTTGTTTCTGGCCCAAATCTCTTGGTGTATAAATGCAAGTTCACTTGCATAAGAGTCGAGGCAAATTGTAGAAGGCCCTTGTAGGCTTTGAATTGGACTCTTATTTCCATTTATATTCATTGCCAAATTTGTCAATATATTGCTTCCCCCACCGTCAGTTGTGTCCCTGTGTACCACCTATGAATATAGATAGATTTATATATGTGTTTTAAACTACGTAAAACTTACGAATATACAACATTCTTGGCTTTCCCATTGTCTGTGCATATACAAAGCCTTATGTACTAATAATGACGTCATATGCAAACGCTCTTTTTACAAACAAACAAACATGCATACACACAACTCGATTTTATATAGATAGATAGATAGATAGATACAATACAAATTAACTGCGTAAAACTTGCGAATATACAACATTCTTCGCTGTCCAATTGTCGCTGCATATAAATAGATTGTCAGGTTTACCGACCCTCGAACATACAACGTACAATTGTCCATGGGAAAAACAATCAGTATTAAGATCTATACCACATTTTTCTAATGATTGACCTTGAGCTTTGATAATGGTGATTGCAAATGCTAATCGAATTGGGAATTGCAATCTTTTAAATTGAAAAGGCAGATCCGTTGGAATCATGGGAATGTGAGGAATAAGAACAGCCTCACCCTCAAAAAGCCCTGTCAAGATTGTGGCCTCTATTAGGTTTTCCATTGTTTTATTTACGGCAAGTCGCGTGCCATTGCAAAGCTTTGGTGGGTTGATATTTCTTAAAAGTATTATTGGTACGCCTATTTTTAGTTGTAGCACGTGTGGTAGAAACCCTGAAAGATCCACGGAATTTAAAAATTCAGATGGATAATTTACTGCTTCATTTGGTTCCAAAACTGTGTCGACTGACTTGTAAAGGATTGTCTGGTCTCGAATCTTGGTCAAAACAATATTGTTGATTTCGTGGACGTCTATATTTTTGGGTGCAAGAATCGCTCTTTCACTTAGCCATTTATTACTTTTATAATTGTTTAGAATATTCGGAAATACTTTTTCAATCAATTCATTTTTGGACGTCACTAAATTACAGAAATCAGCAGGTATTTGTACACGTCCTGAAATTGAGTCCACTGGGAGCTTTCTGTTTCCAATTGCCAGCAATTGATCTGAAAATGTTTGACCAGAGTCATCGTTTTGCAATCGGACACGCATATTTGTAGTTAATTTTAATGTTTTTACGTGTGCCCATAAATTAGAATTTTTCAGGTAAGTATTCATTTCGTCTGCAGGGGTTGATCTAGGTATTATAGGTAATGTTTGCCTGAAATCTCCCGCAAGTAATATTAATGTGCTGCAAAAGGGTTTCGACTTCCCTCGCAAATCTTTCAAGCATTGATCCAGAGCCTCGAGCGATTTTTTGTGTGCCATTGTGCACTCATCCCAAATAATAAGTTTGCATTGCTGCAATACTTTACCCATCCCAGATGATTTGGAAATTTTGCACGTGGGAGTTTCTGTAGAATGCAAATTCAGAGGTAATTTCAAAGCGGAATGAGCAGTTCTTCCACCAGGCAGCAATGTTGCAGCTATTCCGGACGACGCAATTGCCAACGCTATATCATTTTTTGATCGAATTGATGCCAGAACCAGTTTGAACAGTACCTCCTGGCGCATCCAAAAAGAAAACTTCTCCAACGTTGTTATCGACACAAAGCATTATCGTATCATAAATGTCTTATTGTTCCGACGTTAACTTGGAAATGTTATTTTGTACATACGACAATAGATCACTCGTACTGTAACTTTGTTCACGATCCAATTCTACACATGTCGAAACAGCAGCAATACGGTTAGGTGAGGGCATTTCCAAATCCTAAAGAGATTTGTTTGCCATACGTACGCACAAATCTTCTATAATAACTAAAGTGTAGTTATAAATTTCTGATGTAAAATCAAAAGTCATATCTGACGTCTCTAACTGTTTTCGATGGAGTATATCTTCGGACATTTTTGACTTATATTTTTACCATAACTCTGTAGGAGCTGATGGAACAAGTTGTTAAAATGATGCCAAACAATACACGAATTTGACTTGGAGTTGACGTTTCGCACGCGTCAATGATGCAGTTATCCCAGTGTTGGTCATTCTCCAATAAATTCAGAGCTTGGCATGCACTACGGTAAGTGTCATGTATAGTACCGTTTACAGTTCTCAAATACTCAAAGGATGTCGGACCGGGTACATTCACCAAAAGCAGGCGTAGAAAGAAGCATTCATGTTGATTGGGGCGAACGGTGTAGAGTCTTCCTATCGTTGTATCTTTGAAGATGGTAGGTTGGCCGTCGACTGACTTACCCTGTTTTCGACGTTCAAATACTTTATTTCTAGTATTCCACGTGTAATACGAAGGCACTTCGGTAAACAGCAGTTATTTTGCAAAAGAATCATTTTTGCAAAGCGAAAAGAAACCTGTTAACTTTGTATCCGGTGGATTCAGGGCTCTTTGTTGCACGTTGGTTTCCGAGAAATGAACACGTTGACCATTCTGTAAATGTACCGCTAAGTGAACAACAGCTGGACTACGTTCATGTATCGGAAATGAAAGAATTCGCCAAACAGCTTCATTACTGCTTATGTATCTTCCAGCCTGATATTGTAAGATTTCGTCGATATCTTTGATTTCGGGCTGCAAGCCAAAAACTGCCATGTCACTGCCTTTGTTGACGTATTTATATATGTATTTGATTGCCTTTACGGAGTTACAGTATTCAACGTTTATGTGTGCATTAAATGTTTTTGATAATAATGGGGATATGGAACAACCCACTGGTTATCTACTTCGATGGTGGTACCGTTACGCTTCTTTATTATTGCTGTTTTACCGCCATCTTCAGTAGATCTTCTTCTATATTGTGGGTAACCGTCATTGCCAGTAATTGTGTTGGATTTTAAAAGTCAATGCATTGTGTTGGATACTAAAAGTCGAGGATATTGCTTTGTGCACCTTCCTTTGGCCATGCATAGTGAATTTCAGTTCAGTGCACCGCAAGGTCCATGTATCATATTTTTTACAATAATATCATGTAACCCCTTATCGACATTTTCATCAGGTATTTCAGCGGAAATCACATCATCAACTTCGTTCGAAGTAATTTTTGTATGTAGCCAGATTAGTATATGTACGTGTGGCAAACCTCGTTTTTGCCATTCCACTGAGTACATCCAGCAACGCACTGACCCAAACACTTCAAGTTTTACTATGTAGTTTATCAGTGATTTAAACTTTTGCCGGAAGACACGGGCCGTAATGTCATGTCTATGAACCACCGATTGTCCTTGAAGTAAAAGCTGCTGTATCTCGTCCCAAGATTGATTACATGTAAATGTAATAAATAAATCTGGACGACCATAGAGACGAACATACGCAATAGCATCTTGAGCATATTCATGCATATGACGGGGACTGCCAGCATTTGACGAAGGTAAAATTGTTAATCTTCCAACGTTTGTGGTATTACCGTCATTTACAACTGCGTCTCGCAAATGAATGTATTGTTCAGAGCGGAGCTTGGTCTGATTCAGGCGGATATATAGCAAACGTTCTGATTCAATTTTAGCATACATATCAACGACGTATTGGTGAAACAATTGACGGCATTTTAAAATAAAATTTTCTTGATCCTGCCGAATCATTAGTCTATAGGAATAATAATGCATTGCACTGCATTTATTATTCATTTCTTTGTTAGTGGCTGGATTCATCAATTTAATATTAAAGTGATAGCCGTCGGCTCCATCCCAAAAAATGATAGGATATTGTAGGGCATCGTAGCATCGATGAGTTTCAGCATTTCTTAACAACTGAGCGTTTCGCTTATGAAGAATAATATCTCGAGGTAAAAACTGATCACCGACCATAACGATTGCCACTTCGTCGATAGTTGGAGCATTGTATCTACGCACATGTTGGTCAGGAGGCGTTTTGTCAGCGAAAATAACAGTTTTATGCATATCAGTAGGCATCAAATCCATGGCTGTTTTGAACAGACGCACTAAATTATTATTTTCGTGGAAAAGATGTATCAATTGGGAAACGATTGTCCTTTCAACGTTGGGAGAAATTTCGCAACGTGCATTCAATTCAGAATTTCTATCACTGATGAAGTACAATTGTAAAAATTTATGATTCTCGCCTGAGAATGGTAGAAGGGACCCTGTTCTATGATAAATTTGCCCTTTTACTTTGAAAGTAGACAAAAATTGATCTGGATTTTCGATTTGGGCTCCAAACGACGTCATTTGGAAACATGAGTTATATTTTCTGATTTGTGATAAAAAAACGCTTAGATTCTGACGTAGTTCCAGTAAGGAAGATCTTCAATGGCTCTGGTGGTGCAACCAGTAGAGGAAGTTTAACTTTTCCTGAGGCGCAACACATTCCCATTGTTTCACCATTGATTTTCAAGGCCTTGCAATAGGGACAAGTTTTAGATATAGTCCCGATTTGAACACATCTACTCAAGCTATAATCATCGACTGGGCTGTACCTGAATGCCAGGCGATAACTTTCAGATTGCTCTGATTCCTCGGCACGCTTTCTTTTCTTACTTTCTCTATCAGCAGCAAGCCTGATTTCTTGCTGTTCTTGTGATTCCTCGGCACGCCTTCTTTTTTCACTTTCTCTTTTAGCAGCAAGTCTGGTTTCATGTTGCTCTGGTAGTTCCTCGACACGCCTTCTTTTTTCACTTTCTCTTTTAGCAGCAAGTCTGGTTTCACGTTGCTCTGGTAGTTCCTCGGCACGCTTCCTGTTCTCTCTTTCTCTGTCAGCCTCAAGCCTGTTTTCTTGCTGTTCTTTTGATTCCTCGGCACGCTTTCTTTTCTTACTTTCTCTATCAGCAGCAAGTTTTTTGGCATAGACTCTTTGAGCATCTTCCTCGGCTGTTGCCATTGTAAGTTCATCAGTCATTTTACAGTTAAACATTAATAGATTTCTCCGTGAACGCATGTCTTAAATCCCTTTAATGACGTCACAATGAAAAATGACGACAACTAACTTCATGACGTCAGTCAACACACAAACATGACGTCACCCGACGGACCCACACACACACAGACAACTTATTTTTATATATATAGAAGATAGATATATAAAAACAACTTGTCTGTCTGTTATGTCTGTTATACTTTGTCTGTTAATCGGCATGCTTGAATAATCAAATATCTTTGAAAAGACAACAGTATTAAAAGAGATTGAATTTCTTAAAGAGTAAAAAACTGGTAACTTGAAAAATCTATCTATATATATAAAAATAAGTTGTCTGTGGGTTATGTCTGTTACACTTTGTCTGTTAATCGGCTTGCTTGAATAATCAAATATCTTTGAAAAGACAACAGTATGAAAAGAGAATGAATTTCTTAAAGAGTAAAAAACTGGTAACTTGAAAAATCTATCTATATATATAAAAATAAGTTGTCTTTGGGTTATGTCTATTACACTTTGTCTGTTAATCGGCTTGCTTGAATAATCAAATATCTTTGAAAAGACAACAGTATTAAAAGAGATTGAATTTCTTAAAGAGTAAAAAACTGGCAACTTGAAAAATCTATCTATATATATAAAAATAAGTTGTCTTTGGGTTATGTCTATTACACTTTTTCTGTTAGTCGGCTTGCTTGAATAATCAAATATCTTTGAAAAGACTACAGTATTAAAAGAGATTGAATTTCTTAAAGAGTAAAAATCTGGTAACGGGAAAAATCTATTTATATATATATAAATAAGTTGTCTGTGGGTTATGTCTGTTACACTTTGTCTGTTAATCGGCTTGCTTGAATAATCAAATATCTTTGAAAAGACAACAGTATTAAAAGAGATTGAATTTCTTAAAGAATAAAAAAGTGGTAACGTGAAAAATCTATCTATCTATATATATAAAAATAAGTTGTCTGTCTGTTATGTCTGTTACACTATGTCTGTTAATCAGCTTGCTTGAATAATCAAATATTTTTGAAAAGATAACAGTATGAAAAGAGATTGAATTTCTTAAAGAGTAAAAAACTGGTAACTTGAAAAATCAATCTATCTATCTATATATATATATATATATATATATATATATATATATATATATATATATATATATATATATATATATATAAATAAGTTGTGTGTGTGTTTGTGTGTGTGTGTGTGTGTTTATGTCGAGTGACGTCATGTTTGTGTGTCGACTGTCGTCATGTTTGTCGACTGACGTCATTATAAGGATTGAGCTGTATACGTCATGAAGTGGTTTTTCGACTGACGTCATGTTTGTCAACTGATATAATTACATACCGGGACACAAATGACGACCGGGACACAGGGAATATAAATGACGACCGGGAACCTCAAAGAGAAATTACAGACTGGGACACCCGGACACAAATCACGACCGGGACACAGGGAATATAAATGACGACCGGGACATAGGGACATAACTACAACGGGGACGCCGGGGGCACAGGCGGGAAATATAAATGACGACCGGGACACAGGGATTGTTCGAGTAGAAATTACAGACTGGGACACAAATGACGACCGAGACGCAGGGAATTTAAGTGACGACCGGGACACTCAAAGAGAATTTACAAACTGGGATACCGGGACACAAATGACGACCGGGACACAGGGAATATAAATGACGACCGGAACACAGGGACACATCAATAGAATACTGAGGTTTAGATCTGAATACGGATTGTTTTTTCCCATGGACAATTATATGTTGCATGTTCAAGAGTCAGTTAACCTGACAATCTATTTATATGCACAGACAATGAGACAGCGAAGAATGTTGTATATTTGCATGTTTTACGTAGTTAAAAACATATATATATATATATATATATATATATATATATATATATATATATATATATATATATATATATATATATATATATATATATATATATATATATCTCTATTCACAGGTGGGACACAGAGACACAACTACAATGGTGCGGAACTAATATGGCGCGTAACGACTTACAAGCGCGAGGGGGCTTGGGGGAGGGGTGAAGCGCCCCACCAACTAGGTGTTGGGGTGGCGCGAAGTGCCATCCCAACAGCTAGTATCTATCTATCTATATATATAAAAATAAGTTGTCTGTCTGTGGATGGATGGATGGATCAGGTGACGTCACCTGAAAAAACTGGATCAGGTGACGTCAAAACTGAAAAAACTAAAAAAAGGAGAAAACTACAAAAAAAACTAAAAACTAATAAAAAAAATAAAAAAGCTAAAAAACTAAAAAAACTATAAAGGTAAAAACCAATAAAAAACTAAAAAAAAAACTGAAAAAACTAAAAAAAGGCAAAAACTACAAAAAAAACTAAAAACTAATAAAAAAAGTAAAAAAGCTAAAAAACTAAAAAAACTAAAAAAAGGTAAAAAACTAAAAAAAATAAAAAATAAAAAAACTAAAAAAAAGGAAAAAACTGAAAAATAAGCTAAAATAAAGGTAAAAACCAATAAAAAACTAAAAAAAAAAAAGGAAAAAACTAATAAATGACGACACTCAAAGAGAAAACGACCAGGACAAAAGGAATGTTCGATTAGCAATCAACAAAGCACCGGGACACAGGGAGTATAAATGACGACCAGGACATAAGTTAAAAAAAAAAACTATCTATATATATAAAAATAAGTTTTCTGTGGATCTGTGGATCGTGGATCAGGTGACGTCACCTGAAAAAACTGGATCAGGTGACGTCAAAACTGAAAAAACTAAAAAAAGGCAAAAACTACAAAAAAAAACTAAAAACTAATAAAAAAAATAAAAAAGCTAAAAAACTAAAAAAACTAAAAAAAGGCAAAAAAAACTAAAAACTAATAAAAAAGCTAAAAAACTAAAAAAACTAAAAAAAAGGCAAAAACTACAAAAAAAACTAAAAACTAATAAAAAAGCTAAAAAACTAAAAAAACTAAAAACTAAAAAAAACTAAAAAAGGTAAAAACTAAAAGAACTAAAAAAGAAAAAAATAAATGACGACACTCAAAGAGAAAGCGACCAGGACAAAAGGAATGTTCGATTAGCAATCAACAAAGCACCGGGACACAGGGAGTATAAATGACGACCAGGACACAAGTAAAAAAAAAATTAACAAAACTAAAAAGAAGGTAAAAACTACAAAAAAACTAAAAAGAAAAAAAAACTAAAAACTAATAAAAAAACTAAAAAATCTAAAAATCTAAATAAACTAAAAAAGAAAAAAAAAGGAAAAAAATAAAGGAGAAAAACAAAACTAAAAAACGAATGTATATACAGACCGGTACACCGGGATACAAATGACGACCGGGACACAGGGAATATAAATGACGACCGGGACACAGGGACACAACTACAACGGGGACACCGGGGGAAACAGGGGGATATAAATGACGACCGGGACAAAAAAAATAAAAAGAAAAAAAAACTAAAAACTAATAAAAAAACTAAAAAATCTAAAAATCTAAATAAGCTAAAAAAGAAAAAAAAAGGAAAAAAATAAAGGAGAAAAACAAAACTAAAAAACGAATGTATATACAGACCGGGACACCGGGATACAAATGACGACCGGGACCCGGGACACAGGGAATATAAATGACGACCGGGACACAGGGACACAACTACAACGGGGACACCGGGGGAAACAGGGGGATGTAAATGACGACCGGGACACCGGGACAGGGAATGGTCGATTAGCAATCACCATCAACAAAGCTCAAGGGCAATCATTAGAATCATGAGGTATAGATCTGAATACAGATTGTTTTCCCATGGACCATTATATGTTGCATGTTCAAGAGTCGGTAAACCTGACAATCTATTTATATGCAAAGACAATGGGACAGCAAAGAATGTTGTATATTCGCAAGTTTTACGTAGTTAAAACCATATATATATATCTATCTATATTCACAGGTGGGACATAGGGACACAACTACAATGGCGCGTAACTATTATGGCGCGTAACGACTTACGCGCGCGGGGGGGCTTGGGGGGGGCGCGAAGCGCCCCCACCAACTAGGTGTTGGGGTGGCGCGAAGCGCCACCCCAACAGCTAGTATATATATATATATATATATATATATATATATATATATATATATATATATATATATATATATATATATATATATATATATACTAGCTGTTGGGGTGGCGCTTCGCGCCACCCCAACAGCTAGTATATATATATGTATATATACATAGTATATACATAGTATATATATATACATAGTATATATATACATAGTATATATACAGCTAGTATATATATATGTTGGGGTGGCGCGAAGCGCCACCCCAACAGCTAGTATATATATATATATATATATATATATATATATATATATATATATATATATATATATATATACTAGCTGTTGGGGTGGCGCTTCGCGCCACCCCAACACCTAGTTGGTGGGGCGCTTCGCACCCCCCAAGCCCCCCCGCGCGCGTAAGTCGTTACGCGCCATATTAGTTACGCGCCATTGTAGTTGTGTCCCTGTGTCCCACCTGTGAATATAGATAGATTTATATATGTGTTTCAAACTACGTAAAAATTGCGAATATACAACATTTTTGGCTTTCCCACTACTGGAAGCTTTCCGTTTCCAATTGCCAGCAATTGATCTGAAAATGTTTGACCAGAATCATCGTTTTGCAATCGGACACGCATATTTGTAGTTAATTTTAATATTTTTACGTGTGCCCATAAATTAGAATTTTTCAGGCAAGCATTCATTTCGTCTGCAGGAGTTAAACTACGTAAAAATTGCGAATATACAACTTTCTTGGCTTTCCCATTGTCTGTGCATATACAAAGCCGTATGCACTAATAATGACGTCATATGCAAACGCTCTTTTTACAAACAAACAAACATGCATACACACAACTCGTTTTTATATAGATAGAATATAGATGGATACAATACAAATTAACTGCGTAAAACTTGCGAATATACAACATTCTTCGCTGTCCAATTGTCGCTGCATATAAATAGATTGTCAGGTTTACCGACCCTCGAACATGCAACGTACAATTGTCCATGGGAAAAACAATCAGTATTAAGATCTATACCACATTTTTCTAATGATTGACCTTGAGCTTTGTTAATGGTGATTGCAAATGCTAATCGAATTGGGAATTGCAATCTTTTAAATTGAAAATGCAGATCCGTTGGAATCATGGGAATGCGAGGAATAAGAACAGCCTTACCCTCAAAATGCCCTGTCAAGATTGTCGCCTTTATTAGGCTTTCCATTGTTTTTTTTACGGCAAGTCGCGTGCCATTGCAAAGCTTTGGTGGGTCGCCTATTTTTAGTTGTAGCACGTGTGGTGGAAACCCTGAAAGATATATGGAATTTAAAAATTCAGATGGATAATTAACCGCTTCATTTGGTTCCAAAACTGTGTCGACTGACTTGCAAAGGACTGCCTGGTCTCGAATCTTGGTCAAAACAATATTGTTGATTTCGTGGACGTCTATATTTTTGGGTGCGAGAATCGCTCTTTCACTTAGCCATTTATTATTTTTATAATTTTTTAGAATATTCGGAAATACTTTTTCAATCAATTCATTTTTGGACGTCACTAAACTACAGAAATCAGCAGGTAGTTGTATACGTCCTGAAATTGAGTCTATCATATCATAAATGTCTTTTTGTTCCGACGTTAACTTGTAAATGTTATTTTGTACATACGACAATAGATCACTCGTACTGTAACTTTGTTCACGATCCAATTCTACACATGTCGAAACAGCAGCGATACGGTTAGGTGAAGGCATTCCCAAATCCTGAAGAGGTTTGTTTGCCATACGTACGCACAAATCTTCTATAATAACTAAAAGCCATTTATTATTTTTATAATTTTTTAGAATATTCGGAAATACTTTTTCAATCAATTCATTTTTGGACGTCACTAAACTACAGAAATCAGCAGGTAGTTGTATACGTCCTGAAATTGAGTCTATCGTATCATAAATGTCTTTTTGTTCCGACGTTAACTTGTAAATGTTATTTTGTACATACGACAATAGATCACTCGTACTGTAACTTTGTTCACGATCCAATTCTACACATGTCGAAACAGCAGCGATACGGTTAGGTGAAGGCATTCCCAAATCCTGAAGAGGTTTGTTTGCCATACGTACGCACAAATCTTCTATAATAACTAAAGTGTCGTTATAAATTTCTGATGTAAAATCAAAAGTCATTTCTGACGTCTCTAACTGTTTTCGATGGAGTATATCTTCGGACATTTTTGACTTATATTTTTCCCATAACTCTGTAGGAGCTGATGGAGAGCAAGTGTACGAATTTGACTTGGGGTTGACGTTTCGCACGCGTCATTGATGCAGTTATCCCAGTGTTGGTCATTCTCCAATAAATTCAGAGCTTGGCATGCACTACGGTAAGTGTCATGTATAGTACCGTTTACAGTTCTCAAATACTCAAAGGATGTCGGACCGGGTACATTCACCAAAAGCAGGCGTAGAAAGAAGCATTCATGTTGATTGGGGTGAACGGTGTAGAGTCTTCCTATCGTGGTATCTTTGAAGATGGTAGGTTGGCCGTAAACCCACTGGTTATCTACTTCGATGGTGGTACCGTTGCCATTGTAGGTTTTTCAGTCATTTTACAATTAGAAATTTCTCTTTCAACGGTCTTCTTACAATTAAAAATTTGTCTTTGAACGATATTCTTAAATACCTGTGTCCTGGTCGTCATTTATATTCCCTGTGTCCCGGTCGTCATTTGTGTCCCGGTATCCCAGTCTGTAATTTCTCTTTTTTCTTTTTTCAGTTTTCTTTTTCTTCTTTATTTTTCAGCTTCACTATGAAATACATATCGCCGAACCTCATTCTTGGCTTTCCCATTGTCTGTGCATATACAAAGCCGTATGCACTAATAATGACGTCATATGCAAACGCTCTTTTTACAAACAAACAAACATGCATACACACAACTCGTTTTTATATAGATAGATAGATAGATGGATACAATACAAATTAACTGCGTAAAACTTGCGAATATACAACATTCTTCGCTGTCCAATTGTCGCTGCATATAAATAGATTGTCAGGTTTACCGACCCTCGAACATGCAACGTACAATTGTCCATGGGAAAAACAATCAGTATTAAGATCTATACCACATTTTTCTAATGATTGACCTTGAGCTTTGTTAATGGTGATTGCAAATGCTAATCGAATTGGGAATTGCAATCTTTTAAATTGAAAAGGCAGATCCGTTGGAATCATGGGAATGCGAGGAATAAGAACAGCCTTACCCTCAAAATGCCCTGTCAAGATCGTCGCCTTTATTAGGCTTTCCATTGTTTTTTTTACGGCAAGTCGCGTGCCATTGCAAAGCTTTGGTGGGTCGCCTATTTTTAGTTGTAGCACGTGTGGTGGAAACCCTGAAAGATATATGGAATTTAAAAATTCAGATGGGTAATTAACCGCTTCATTTGGTTCCAAAACTGTGTCGACTGACTTGCAAAGGACTGCCTGGTCTCTAATCTTGGTCAAAACAATATTGTTGATTTCGTGGACGTCTATATTTTTGGGTGCGAGAATCGCTCTTTCACTTAGCCATTTATTATTTTTATAATTTTTTAGAATATTCGGAAATACTTTTTCAATCAATTCATTTTTGGACGTCACTAAACTACAGAAATCAGCAGGTAGTTGTATACGTCCTGAAATTGAGTCTATCGTATCATAAATGTCTTTTTGTTCCGACGTTAACTTGTAAATGTTATTTTGTACATACGACAATAGATCACTCGTACTGTAGCTTTGTTCACGATCCAATTCTACACATGTCGAAACAGCAGCGATACGGTTAGGTGAAGGCATTCCCAAATCCTGAAGAGGTTTGTTTGCCATACGTACGCACAAATCTTCTATAATAACTAAAAGCCATTTATTATTTTTATAATTTTTTAGAATATTCGGAAATACTTTTTCAATCAATTCATTTTTGGACGTCACTAAACTACAGAAATCAGCAGGTAGTTGTATACGTCCTGAAATTGAGTCTATCGTATCATAAATGTCTTTTTGTTCCGACGTTAACTTGTAAATGTTATTTTGTACATACGACAATAGATCACTCGTACTGTAACTTTGTTCACGATCCAATTCTACACATGTCGAAACAGCAGCGATACGGTTAGGTGAAGGCATTCCCAAATCCTGAAGAGGTTTGTTTGCCATACGTACGCACAAATCTTCTATAATAACTAAAGTGTCGTTATAAATTTCTGATGTAAAATCAAAAGTCATTTCTGACGTCTCTAACTGTTTTCGATGGAGTATATCTTCGGACATTTTTGACTTATATTTTTCCCATAACTCTGTAGGAGCTGATGGAGAGCAAGTGTACGAATTTGACTTGGGGTTGACGTTTCGCACGCGTCATTGATGCAGTTATCCCAGTGTTGGTCATTCTCCAATAAATTCAGAGCTTGGCATGCACTACGGTAAGTGTCATGTATAGTACCGTTTACAGTTCTCAAATACTCAAAGGATGTCGGACCGGGTACATTCACCAAAAGCAGGCGTAGAAAGAAGCATTCATGTTGAATGGGGTGAACGGTGTAGAGTCTTCCTATCGTGGTATCTTTAAAGATGGTAGGTTGGCCGTAAACCCACTGGTTATCTACTTCGATGGTGGTACCGTTGCCATTGTAGGTTTTTCAGTCATTTTACAATTAGAAATTTCTCTTTCAACGGTCTTCTTACAATTAAAAATTTGTCTTTGAACGATATTCTTAAATACCTGTGTCCTGGTCGTCATTTATATTCCCTGTGTCCCGGTCGTCATTTGTGTCCCGGTATCCCAGTCTGTAATTTCTCTTTTTTCTTTTTTCAGTTTTCTTTTTCTTCTTTATTTTTCAGCTTCACTATGAAATACATATCGCCGAACCTTTGTTTTTTTAACTAAAATCTGGTAGTCATTGATGACCTTTTCCAAGTCAAAATCCCAAACCCAATCATCATCGCTATCATTTTCAGTTTTAATATGTTTTGACTCTCGCTGTCCAGGTGGATCTTCATCTAACTGCGCGGTTTTGCGTTCTTTAGCCTCAAGCCTGTTTCCTTGCTGTTCTTTTGATTCCTCGGCACGCTTTCTTTTCTGACTTTCTCTATCAGCAGCAAGTTTTTTGGCATAGACTCTTTGAGCATCTTCATCAGTCATTGTAAACTTAAACATTAATAGAATTCTACGCGAACATATGTCTTATATAACTTGAATGACGTCACCTTCAAAGCAAAAATGATGGCAACTAATTTCATGACGTCAGCCGAAACATGACGTCACCTGATCCACAGATCCACAGATCCACAGACAACTTATTTTTATATATATAGATAGATATATATACTAGCTGTTGGGGGTGGCGCTTCGCGCCACCCCAACACCTAGTTGGTGGGGCGCTTCGCGCCCCCCCAAGCACCCCCGCACGCGTAAGTCGTTACGCGCCATATTAGTTACGCGCCATTGAAGTTGTGTCCCTGTGTCCCACCTGTGAATATAGATAGATTTATATATGTATTTCAAACTACGTAAAACTTGCGAATATACAACATTCTTGGCTTTCCCATTGTCTGTGCATATACAATGCCTTATGTACTAATAATGACGTCATATGCAAACGCTCTTTTTACAAACAAACAAACATGCATACACACAACTCGTTTTTATATAGATAGATAGATAGATAGATAGATACAATACAAATTAACTGCGTAAAACTTGCGAATATACAACATTCTTCGCTGTCCAATTGTCGCTGCATATAAATAGATTGTCAGGTTTACCGACCCTCGAACATGCAACGTACAATTTTCCATGGGAAAAACAATCAGTATTAAGATCTATACCACATTTTCCTAATGATTGACCTTGAGCTTTGTTAATGGTGATTGCAAATGCTAATCGAATTGGGAATTGCAATCTTTTAAATAGAAAAGGCAGATCTGTTGGAATCATGGGAATGCGAGGAACAAGAACAGCCCCACCTTCAAAAGGCCCTGTCAAGATTGTGGCCTCTATTAGGTTTTCCATTGTTTTTTTTACGGCAAGTCGCGTGCCATTGCAAAGCTTTGGTGGGTTGATATTTCTTAAAAGTATTATTGGTACGCCTATTTTTAGTTGTAGCACGTGTGGTGGAAACCCTGAAAGATCCATGGAATTTAAAAATTCAGATGGATAATAAACCGCTTCATTTGGTTCCAAAACTGTGTCGACTGACTTGTAAAGGACTTCCTGGTCTCGAATCTTGGTCAAACAATATTGTTGATTTCGTTGACGTCTATATTTTTGGGTGAAAGAATCGCTCTTTCACAAGCCATTAATTATTTTTATAATTGTGTAGAATATTCGGAAATACTTTTTCCATCAATTCATTTTTGGACGTCACTAAATTACAGAAATCAGCAGGTAGTTGTATACGTCCTGAAATTGATTCTACTGGGAGCTTTCCGTTTCCAATTGCCAGCAATTGATCTGAAAATGTTTGACCAGAGTCATCGTTTTGCAATCGGACACGCATATTTGTAGTTAATTTTAATGTTTTTACGTGTGCCCATAAATTAGAGTTTTTCAGGCAAGCATTCATTTCGTCTGCAGGAGTTGATCTAGGTATTATAGGTAATGTTTGCCTGAAATCTCCCGCAAGCAATATTAATGTGCTGCCAAAGGGTTTCGACTTCCCTCGCAAATCTTTCAAGCATTGATCCAGAGCCTCAAGCGATTTTTTGTGTGCCATTGTGCACTCATCCCAAATAATAAGTTTGCATTGCTGCAATACTTTACCCATCCCAGATGATTTGGAAATATTGCACGTGGGAGTTTCTGTAGAATGCAAATTCAGAGGCAATTTCAAAGCGGAATAAGCAGTTCTTCCACCAGGCAGCAATGTTGCGGCTATTCCGGACGACGCAATTGCCAACGCTATATCATTTTTTGATCGAATTGATGCCAGAATCAGTTTTATCACAAACGTTTTACCAGTACCTCCTGAAGCATCCAAAAGGAAATTTCTCCAACGTTGTTATCGACACAATGCATTATTGTATCATAAATGTCTTTTTGTTCCGACGTTAACTTGGAAATGTTATTTTGTACATACGACAATAGATCACTCGTACTGTAACTTTGTTCACGATCCAATTCTACACATGTCGAAACAGCAGCGATATGGTTAGGTGAAGGCATTCCAAAATCCTGAAGAGGTTTGTTTGCCATACGTACGCACAAATCTTCTATAATAACTAAAGTGTAGTTATAAATTTCTGATGTAAAATCAAAAGTCATATCTGACGTCTCTAACTGTTTTCGATGGAGTATATCTTCGGACATTTTTTACTTATATTTTTCCCATAACTCTGTAGGAGCTGATGGAGAGCAAGTTGTTAAAATGATGCCAAACAATGCACGAATTAGACTTGGAGTTGACGTTTCGCAAGCGTCATTGAGGCAGTTATCCCAGTGTTGGTCATTCTCCAATAAATTCAGAGCTTGGCAAGCACTACGGTAAGTGTCATGTATAGTACCGTTTACAGTTCTCAAATACTCAAAGGATGTCGGACCGGGTACATTCACCAAAAGCAGGCGTAGAAAGAAGCATTCATGTTGATTGGGGTGAACGGTGTAGAGTCTTCCTATCGTGGTATCTTTGAAGATGGTAGGTTGGCCGTCGACTGACTTACCCTGTTTTCGACGTTCAAATACTTTATTTTTAGTATTCCACGTGTAATACGAAGGCACATCAGTATACAGCAGTTTTTTTGCAAAAGAATCATTTTTGCAAAGCGAAAAGAAACCGGTTAACTTTGTATCCGGTGGATTCAGGGCTCTTTGTTGCACGTTGGTTTCCGAGAAATAAACACGTTGACCATTCTGTAAATGTACCGCTAAATGAACAACAGCTGAACTACGTTCATGTATCGGAAATGAAAGAATTCGCCAAACAGCTTCATTACTGCTTATGTATCTTCAAGCCTGATATTGTACGATTTCGTCGATATCTTTGATTTCGGGCTGCAAGCCAAAAACTGCCATGTCACTGCCTTTGCTGACGTATTTACATATGTATTTGATTGCCTTTACGGAGTTACAGTATTCAACGTTTATGTGTGCATTAAATGTTTTTGATAATAATGGGGAATATGGAACAACCCACTGGTTATCTACTTCGATGGTGGTACCGTTAAGCTTCTTTATAATTGCTGTTTTACCGCCATCTTCAGTAGATCTTCTTCTATATTGTGGGTAACCATCATTGCCAGTAATTGTGTTGGATACTAAAAGTCGAGGACATTGCTTTGTGCACCTTCCTTTGGCCATGCATGGTGAATTTTCGTTCTGTGCACCGCAAGGTCCATGTATCATATTTTTTACAATAATATCATGTAACCCCTTATCGACATTTTCATCAGGTATTTCAGCGGAAATCACATCATCAATTTCGTTCGAAGTAATTTTTTTATGTAGCCAGATTAGTATATGTGCGTGTGGCAAACCTCGTTTTTGCCATTCCACTGAGTACATCCAGCATCGCACTGACCCAAACACTTCAAAATTTACTATGTAGTTTATCAGTGATTTCAACTTTTGCCGGAAGACACGGGCCGTAATGTCATGCCTATGAACCGCCGATTGTCCTTGAAGTAAAAGCTGCAGTATCTCGTCCCAAGATTCATTACATGTAAATGTAATAAATAAATCTGGACGACCATAGAAACGAACATACGCAATAGCATCTTGAGCATACTCATGCATATGACGGGGACTGCCAGCATATGACGAAGGTAAAATTGTTAATCTTCCAACGTTTGTGGTATTACCGTCATTTATAACTGCATCTCGCAAATGAATGTATTGTTCAGAGCGGAGCTTGGTCTGATTCAGGCGGATATATAGCAAACGTTCTGATTCAATTTTAGCATACATATTAACGACGAATTGGTGAAACAATTCACGGCATTTTAAAATATAATTTTCTTCATCCTGCAGAATCATTATTCTATAGGAATAATAATGCATTGCACTGCATTTCTTATTCATTTCTTTGTTAGTGGCTGGATTCATCAATTTAATAGTAAAGTGATAGCCGTCGGCTCCATCCCAAAAAAAAGATAGGATATTGTAGGGCATCGTAGCATCGATGAATTTCAGCAATTCTTAAGAACTGAGCGTTTCGCTTATGAAGAATAATATCTCGAGGTAAAAATTGATCACCGACCATAACGATTGCCACTTCGTCGATAGTTGGAGCATTGTATCTACGCACATGTTGGCCAGGAGGCGTTTTGTCAGCGGAAATAACAATTTTATGCGCATCAGTAGGCATCAAATCGATGGCTGTTTTGAACAGACGCACTAAATTATTATTTTCGTGGAAAAGATGTTGCAATTGGGAAACGATTGTCCTTTCAACGTTGGGAGAAATTTCGCAACGTGCATTCAATTCAGAATTTCTATCACTGATGAAGTACAATTGTAAAAATGTATGATTCTCGCCTGAGAATGGTAGAAGGGACCCTGCTCTGTGATAAATTTGCCCTTTTACTTTGAAAGTAGACATAAATTGATCTGGATTTTCGATTTGGGCTCCAAACGACGTCATTTGCAAACATGAGTTATATTTTCTGATTAGCGACAAAAAAACGCTTAGATTCTGACGTAGTTCCAGTAAGGAAAGTCTTCAATGGTTCTGGTGGTGCAGCCAATAGAGGAAGTTTAACTTTTCCTGAGGCGCAACACATTTCCATTGTTTCACCATTTAATTTCAAGGCCTTGCAATAGGGACAAATTTTAG
>NC_088873.1:9286617-9381617 GCF_032884065.1 Artemia franciscana
GATATTTCTTAAAAGTATTATTGGTACGCCTATTTTTAGTTGTAGCACGTGTGGTGGAAACCCTGAAAGATCTATGGAATTTAAAAATTCAGATGGATAATTAACCGCTTCATTTGGCTCCAAAACTGTGTCGACTGACTTGTAAAGGACTGCCTGGTCTCGAATCTTGGTCAAAACAATATTGTTGATTTCGTGGACGTCTATATTTTTGGGTGCGAGAATCGCTCTTTCACTTAGCCATTTATTATTTTTATAATTTTTTAGAATATTCGGAAATACTTTTTCAATCAATTCATTTTTGGACGTCACTAAATTACAGAAATCAGCAGGTAGTTGTATACGTCCTCAAATTGAGTCTATCGTATTATAAATGTCTTTTTGTTCCGACGTTAACTTGGAAATGTTATTTTGTACATACGACAATAGATCACTCGTACTGTAGCTTTGTTCACGATCCAATTCTACACATGTCGAAACAGCAGCGATACGGTTAGGTGAAGGCCTTCCCAAATCCTAAAGAGGTTTGTTTGCCATACGTACGCACAAATCTTCTATAATAACTAAAGTGCAGTTATAAATTTCTGATGTAAAATCAAGAGTCATATCTGACGTCTCTAACTGTTTTCGATGGAGTATATCTTCGGACATTTTTGACTTATATTTTTCCCATAACTCTGTAGGAGCTGATGGAGAGCAAGTTGTTAAAATGATGCCAAACAATGCACGAATTTGACTTGGGGTTGACGTTTCGCACGCGTCATTGATGCAGTTATCCCAGTGTTGGTCATTCTCCAATAAATTCAGAGCTTGGCATGCACTACGGCAAGTGTCATGTATAGTACCGTTTACAGTTCTCAAATACTCAAAGGATGTCGGACCGGGTACATTCACCAAAAGAAGGCGTAGAAAGAAGCATTCATGTTGATTAGGGTGAACGGCGTAGAGTCTTCCTATCGTGGTATCTTTGAAGATGGTAGGTTGGCCGTCGACTGACTTACCCTGTTTTCGACGTTCAAATACTTTATTTTTAGTATCCACGTGTAATACGAAGGCACTTCAGTATACAGCAGTTTTTTTGCAAAAGAATCATTTTAGCAAAGCGAAAAAAAGCTGTTAATGTTGTATCCGGTGGATTAAGGACTCTTTGTTGCACGTTGGTTTCCGTGAAATAAACACGTTGACCATTCTGTAAATGTACCGCTAAGTGAACAACAGCTGGACTACGTTCATGTATCGGAAATGAAAGAATTCGCCAAACAGCTTCATTACTGCTTATGTATCTTCCAGCCTGACATTGTACGATTTCGTCGAATTCTTTGATTTCGGGCTGCAAGCCAAAAACTGCCATGTCACTGCCTTTGTTGACGTATTTACATATGTATTTGATTGCCTTTACGGAGTTACAGTATTCAACGTTTGGTACGTAAAATTTTTTTCTAACATCAATGTTAGAATGAACACTGAAATATTGAAAAACATTGAAAAAGGTAGAATGTTACCAAAAAGCAAAACCAGGCTTGCGGTTCAAAGAGGAATGGCCAGATTAAGAATGGATCGTGGATCAGGTGACGTCACCTGAAAAAACTGGATCAGGTGACGTCAAAACTGAAAAAACTAAAAAAAGGCAAAAACTACAAAAAAAACTAAAAACTAATAAAAAAAATAAAAAAGCTAAAAAACTAAAAAAACTAAAAAAAGGCAAAAACTACAAAAAAAACTAAAAACTAATAAAAAAAATAAAAAAGCTAAAAAACTAAAAAAACTAAAAAAACTAAAAAAAGGTAAAAAACTAAAAAAACTAAAAACTAAAAAAAACTAAAAAAAAGGAAAAAACTGAAAAATAAGCTAAAATAAAGGTAAAAACCAATAAAAAACTAAAAAAAAAACTGAAAAAACTAAAAAAAGGCAAAAACTACAAAAAAAACTAAAAACTAATAAAAAAAAGTAAAAAAGCTAAAAAACTAAAAAAACTAAAAAAACTAAAAAAAGGTGAAAAACTAAAAAAAATAAAAAATAAAAAAAAATAAAAAAAGGAAAAAACTGAAAAATAAGCTAAAATAAAGGTAAAAACCAATAAAAAACTAAAAAGAAAAAAAGGAAAAAACTAAAAAAAATTTTCATCTAAAAAACTAAAAAAAACTAAAAAAGGTAAAAACTAAAAGAACTAAAAAAGAAAAAATAAATGACGACACTCAAAGAGAAAGCGACCAGGTCAAAAGGAATGTTCGATTAGCAATCAACAAAGCACCGGGACACAGGGAGTATAAATGACGACCAGGACATAAGTAAAAAAAAACTAACAAAACTAAAAAGAAGGTAGAAACTACAAAAAAACTAAAAAGAAAAAAAAACTAAAAACTAATAAAAAAAAACTAAAAAATCTAAAAATCTAAATAAACTAAAAAAGAAAAAAAAAGGAAAAAAATAAAGGAGAAAAACAAAACTTAAAAAAAGGCAAAAACTACAAAAAAAAAACTAAAAACTAATAAAAAAAGTAAAAAAGCTAAAAAACTAAAAAAACTAAAAAAACTAAAAAAAGGTAAAAAACTAAAAAAAAATAAAAAATAAAAAAAAACTAAAAAAAGGAAAAAACTGAAAAATAAGCTAAAATAAAGGTAAAAACCAATAAAAAACTAAAAAGAAAAAAGGAAAAAACTAAAAAAAAATTTCATCTAAAAAACTAAAAAAAACTAAAAAAGGTAAAAACTAAAAGAACTAAAAAAGAAAAAAATAAATGACGACACTCAAAGAGAAAGCGACCAGGACAAAAGGAATGTTCGATTAGCAATCAACAAAGCACCGGGACACAGGGAGTATAAATGACGACCAGGACATAAGTAAAAAAAAAACTAACAAAACTAAAAAGAAGGTAAAAACTACAAAAAAACTAAAAAGAAAAAAACTAAAAACTAATAAAAAAACTAAAAAATCTAAAAATCTAAATAAACTAAAAAAGAAAAAAAAAGGAAAAAAATAAAGGAGAAAAACAAAACTAAAAACGAATGTATATACAGACCGGGACACCGGGATACAAATGACGACCGGGACACAGGGAATATAAATGACGACCGGGACACAGGAACACAACTACAACGGGGACACCGGGGGAAACAGAGGGACACAACTACAATGGCGCGTAACTATTATGGCGCTTAACGACTTACGCGCGCGGGGGGGCTTGGGGGGGGGGCGCGAAGCGCCCCCACCAACTAGGTGTTGGGGTGGCGCGAAGCGCCACCCCAACAGCTAGTATATATATATATATATATATATATATATATATATATATATATATATATATATATATATATATATATATATATATATATATATATATATATATATATATATATATATATATATATATATATATATATATATATATATATATATATATATATATATATATATATATATATATATATATATATATATATATATATATATATATATATATATATATATATATATATATATATATATATATATATATATATATATATATATATATATATATATATATATATATATATATATATATATATATATATATATAATATATATATATATATATATATATGTCAGGTTTAACGACTCTTGAACATGGGAAAACAATCCGTATTCAGATCTATACCTCATGGTTCTAATGATTGCTCTTGAGCTTTGTTGATGGTGATTGCTAATCGACGATTCCCTGTGTCGCCATCGTCATTTATATATCCCCCTGAGCCCCCCGGCGTCCCTGTTGTAGTTGTGTCCCTGTGTCCCGGTCGTGATGTCCCGGTGTCCCGGTCGTCATTTGTGTCCCAGTCTGTATATACATTCGTTTTTGAATTGGTCTTTTTTTAGGTTTTAGTTTTTTACCTTTTTTTAGGTTTTTTTCTTTTTTTTAGTTTTGTTTTTCTCCTTTATTTTTCATTTTTTTTCCTTTTTCATTTTATTTTCTTTTTTAGTTTTTTTTAGCTTTTTAGCGTTTTTAGTTTTTTAATAGTTTTTAGTTTTTTTTCTTTTTAGTTTTTTTGTAGTTTTTACCTTTTTTTAGTTTTTAATTTTTTTTTACTTATGTCCTGGTCGTCATTTATACTCCCTGTATCCCGGTCGTCATTTGTGTCCCGGTATCCCAGTCTGTAATTTCTCTTTGAGTTTCCCGGTCGTTATTTATATTCCCTCTGTCCCGGTCGTCATTTGTGCCCCGGTCTGTAATTTCTCTTTGAGTGTTTTTTCTTTTTAGTATTTTTTAGTTTTTTACATTTTTTCTTTTTTCAGTTTTCTTTTTCTTCTTTATTTTTCAGCTTCACTATGAAATACATATCGCCGAACCTTTGTTTTTTTAACTAAAATCTGGTAGGCATTGATGACCTTATCCAAGTCAAAATCCCAAACCCAATCATCATCGCTATCATTTTCAGTTTTGATATGTTTTGACTCTCGCTGTCCAGGTGGATCTTCATCTAACTGCGCAGTTTTGCGTTCCTTAGCCTCAAGCCTGTTTCCTTGCTGTTCTTTTGATTCCTTGGCACGCTTTCTTTTCTGACTTTCTCTATCAGCAGCAAGTTTTTTGGCATAGACTCTTTGAGCATCTTCATCGGCTTTTGCCATTGTAAGTTCATCAGTCATTTTAAACTTAAACATTAATAGATTTCTACGTGAACATATATGTCTTAAATATCTTTAATGACGTCACCGTCATAGCAAAAATGACGACAACTAACTTCATGACGTCAGTCGACACAGAAACATGACGTCACCTGATCCACAGACAGACAACTTATTTTTATATAGATACTAGCTGTTGGGGTGGCGCTTCGCGCCACCCCAACACCTACAACACTATCAGCTTTTTTTTCGCTTTGCAAAAATGATTCTTTTGCAAAAAAACTGCTGTATACTGAAGTGCCTTCGTATTACACGTGGAATACTAAAAATAAAATATTTGAACGTCGAAAACAGGGTAAGTCAGTCGACGGCCAACCTACCATCTTCAAAGATACCACGATAGGAAGACTCTACACCGTTCACCCCAATCAACATGAATGCTTCTTTCTACGCCTGCTTTTGGTGAATGTACCCGGTCCGACATCCTTTGAGTATTTGAGGACTGTAAATGGTACTATACATGACACTTACCGTAGTGCATGCCAAGCTCTGAATTTATTGGAGAATGACCAACACTGGGATAACTGCATCAATGACGCGTGCGAAACGTCAACCCCAAGTCAAATTCGTGCATTGTTTGGCATCATTTTAACAACTTGCTCTCCATCAGCTCCTACAGATTTATGGGAAAAATATAAGTCAAAAATGTCCGAAGATATACTTCATCGAAAACAGTTAGAGACGTCAGACATGACTTTTGATTTTACATCAGAAATTTATAACTACACTTTAGTTGTTATAGAAGATTTGTGCATAAGTATGGCAAACAAACCTCTTCAGGGTTTGGGAATGCCTTCACCTAACCGTATCGCTGCTGTTTCGAGATGTGTAGAATTGGATCGTGAACAAAGTTACAGTACGAGTGATCTATTGTCGTATGTACAAAATAACATTTCCAAGTTAACGTCGGAACAAAAAGACATTTATGATACGATAATGCATTGTGTCGATAACAACGTTGGAGAAATTTTCTTTTTGGATGCGCCAGGAGGTACTGGTAAAACGTTTGTGATAAAACTGATTCTGGCATCAATTCGATCTAAAAATGATATAGCGTTGGCAATTGCGTCGTCCGGAATAGCCGCAACATTGCTGCCTGGTGGAAGAACTGCTCATTCCGCTTTGAAATTGCCTCTGAACTTGCATTCTACAGAAACTCCCACGTGCAATATTTCCAAATCATCTGGGATGGGTAAAGTATTGCAGCAATGCAAACTTATTATTTGGGATGAGTGCACAATGGCACACAAAAAATCGCTCGAGGCTCTGGATCAATGCTTGAAAGATTTGCGAGGGAAGTCGAAACCCTTTGGCAGCACCTTAATATTGCTTGCGGGAGATTTCAGGCAAACATTACCTATAATACCTAGATCAACTCCTGCAGACGAAATGAATGCTTGCCTGAAAAATTCTAATTTAAGGGCACACGTAAAAACATTAAAATTAACTACAAATATGCGTGTCCGATTGCAAAACGATGACTCTGGTCAAACATTTTCAGATCAATTGCTGGCAATGGGAAACGGAAAGCTCCCAGTAGACTCAATTTCAGGACGTATACAACTACCTGCTGATTTCTGTAATTTAGTGACGTCCAAAAATGAATTGATTGAAAAAGTATTTCCGAATATTCTAAAAAATTATAAAAATAATAAATGGCTAAGTGAAAGAGCGATTCTCGCACCCAAAAATATAGACGTCCACGAAATCAACAATATTGTTTTGACCAAGATTCAAGACCAGGCAGTCCTTTACAAGTCAGTCGACACAGTTTTTGAACCAAATGAAGCGGTTAATTATCCATCTGAATTTTTAAATTCCATAGATCTTTCAGGGTTTCCACCACACGTGCTACAACTAAAAATAGGCGTACCAATAATACTTTTAAGAAATATAAACCCACAAAAGCTTTGCAATGGCACTCGACTTGCCGTAAAAAAAACAATGGAAAACCTAATAGAGGCCACAATCCTGACAGGGCCTTTTGAGGGTGAGGCTGTTCTTATTCCTCGCATTCCCATGATTCCAACAGATCTGCCTTTTCAATTTAAAAGATTGCAATTCCCAATTCGATTAGCATTTGCAATCACCATTAACAAAGCTCAAGGTCAATCATTAGAAAAATGTGGTATAGATCTTAATACTGATTGTTTTTCCCATGGACAATTGTACGTTGCATGTTCGAGGGTCGGTAAACCTGACAATCTTTTTATATGCAGCGACAATTGGACAGCGAAGAAAGTTGTATATTCGCAAGTTTTACGCAGTTAATTTGTATTTCGGAACCAAATGAAGCGGTTAATTATCCATCTGAATTTTTAAATTCCATAGATCCTTCAGGGTGTCCACCAAACCTGCTACAACTAAAAATAGGCGTACCAATAATACTTTTAAGAAATATCAACCCACCAAAGCTTTGCAATGGCACGCGACTTGCCGTAAAAAAAAACAATGGAAAACCTAATAGATGCCACAATCTTGACAGGGCCTTATGAGGGTGAGGCTGTTCTTATTCCTCGCATTCCCATGATTCCAACGGATCTGCTTTTTCAATTTAAAAGCTTGCAATTCCCAATTCGATTAGCATTTGCAACCACCATCAACAAAGCTCAAGGGCAATCACTAGAAAAATGCGGTATAGATCTTAATACGGATTGCTTTACCAATGTACAATTGTATGTTGCATCTTTGAGGGTCGGTAAACCTGACAATCTATTTATACGCACAGACAATGGGACAGCGAAGACTGTTGTATATTCACAAGTTTTACGTAGTTAATTTGTATTGTATCTATCTATCTATCTACCTATATAAAAAGGAGTTGTGTGTAAGCATGTTTGTTTGTTTGTAAAAAGAGCGTTTGCATATGACGTCATTATTAGTACATACGGCTTTGTATATGGACAGACAATGGGAAAGCCAAGAATGTTGTATATTCGCAATTTTTACGTAGTTTGAAACACATATATAAATCTATCTATATTCACAGGTGGGACACAGGGACACAACTACAATGGCGGGTAACTAATATGGCGCGTAACTAATATGGCGCGTAACGACTTACGCGCGCGGGGGGGCTTGGGGGGGTGCGAAGCGCCCCACCAACTAGGTGTTGGGGTGGCGCGAAGCGCCACCCCAATAGCTAGTATATATATATATATATATATATATATATATATATATATATATATATATATATATGTTTTTAACTACGTAAAACTTGCGAATATACAACATTCTTTGCTGTCCCATTGTCTGTGCATATAAATAGATTGTCAGGTTTACCGACTCTTGAACATGCAACATATAATGGTCCATGGGAAAACAATCCGTATTCAGATCTATACCTCATGATTCTAATGATTGCCCTTGAGCTTTGTTGATGGTGATTGCTAATCGACCATTCCCTGAGTCGCCATCGTCATTTATATATCCCCCTGTGCACCCCGGCGTCCCCTTTGTAGTTATGTCCCTGTGTCCCGGTCGTCATTTATATTCCCTGTGTCCCGGTCGTCATTTGTATCCCGGTGTCCCGGTCTGTATATACATTCGTTTTTTAGTTTTGTTTTTCTCCTTTATTTTTTTCCTTTTTTCTTTTTTTTCTTTTTTAGTTTATTTAGATTTTTAGATTTTTCAGTTTTTTTATTAGTTTTTAGTTTTTTTGTAGTTTTTACCATTTTTTTAGTTTTTTTAGTTTTTTTTTTTACTTATGTCCTGGTCGTCATTTATACTCCCTGTGTCCCGGTCGTCATTTGTGTCTCGGTGCTTTGTTGATTGCTAATTTATATTATATTTATATTTATATTTTTTATATTTATTAATATTTTTTTAGTTTTCTTTTTCTCTTATTTTTCAGTTTTTTCCTTTTTTTTAGTTTTTTCTTTTTTAGTTTTTAGTTTTTTTTGTTTTTTACCTTTTTTTAGTTTTTTTAGTTTTTTTTTAGTTTTTTAGCTTTTTTAGTTTTTTTATTAGTTTTTAGTTTTTTTTTAGTTTTTGCCTTTTTTTAGTTTTTTTAGTTTTTTTTTAGTTTTTAGTTTTTTACCTTTTTTTAGTTTTTTTTAGTTTTTTAGCTTTTTTAGTTTTTTTTCTTTTTAGTTTTTTTTGTAGTTTTTACCTTTTTTAGTTTTTTTTCTTCTTTTGTATTAGTGTGAAATAATTCAGACGTCATATGCGGACAAACACGACGTCACTCGACAGACAGACAGACAGACATAACCCACAAACAACTTATTTTTATATATATTTATTCATATTTTTTTAGTTTTCTTTTTCTCTTTTATTTTTCAGTTTTTTCCTTTTTTTTTAGTTTTTTTCTTTTTTAGTTTTTAGTTTTTTACCTTTTTTTAGTTTTTTTTAGTTTTTTAGTTTTTTAGCTTTTTTAGTTTTTTTATTAGTTTTTATTTTTTTTGTAGTTTTTGCCTTTTTTTATTTTTTTCAGTTTTTTTTTAGTTATTAGATTTTTACCTTTTTTTAGTTTTTTTTAGTTTTTTAGCTTTTTTATTTTTTTTTCTTTTTAGTTTTTTTTGTAGTTTTTACCTTTTTTAGTTTTTTTCTTCTTTTGTATTAGTGTGAAATAATTCAGACGTCATATGCGGACAAACATGACGTCACCTGATCCACACACAGATCCACACACAGACAACTTATTTTTATATATATAGATATATATATATGTTTTTAACTACGTAAAACTTGCGAATATACAACATTCTTCGCTGTCCCATTGTCTGCACATATAAATAGATTGTCAGGTTTACCGACTCTTGAACATGCAACATATAATTGTCCATGGGAAGAACAATCCGTATTCAGATCTATACCTCATTATTCTAATGATTGCCCTTGAGCTTTGTTGATGGTGATTGCTAATCAAACATTTCCTGTGTCCCCATCGTCATTTATATATCCCCCCTGTGCCCCCCGGCTTTCCCGTTGTAGTTGTGTCCCTGTGTCCCAGTCGTCATTTATAGTTCCTTTTTTCTTTTTAGTTTTTTTTTTTATTTTTAGTTTTTTTTGTAGTTTTTACCTTTTTTAGTTTTTTTAATTTTAATTTTATTTTTTTTTAGTTTTCTTTTTCTCCTTTATTTTTCAGTTTTTTCCTTTTTTTAGTTTTTTTCCTTTTTCAGTCTTTAGTTTTTTTTAGTTTTTTATTAGTTTTTATTTTTATTTTTTTTTTAGGTTTTTTTTAGTTTTTTAGCTTTTTTTAGTTTTTTTAGTATTTTCTTTTTAGTTTTTTTTGTAGTTTTTACCTTTTTTAGTTTTTTTTTTCTTCTTTTATATTAATGCTAAAGCCAAGGTTCGAACCTGGAACCTCTCGGACCTAAAACCTGGAACATAACGCTTTACCAACTCAGCTACTTCGGCTTGAGTACATTCGTTTTTGAATTGGTATATGATGAAATAATTCAGACGTCATATGCGGACAGACAGACAGACAGACATAACACACAAACAACTGCGACATTAGAACTTAAAACAAACAGAAATTGTGCCATATATGAAAGGTTGCGAAACTTACTAATTCAATGATATACTTAAACTATCCTTCTGTTTGGAATATTTGGTAATCTGTACTGAGATTTTCTTAATTTTTCTGAAAGTAACAGTAAAATATCCTACCAAAAGGGTTGTACCATTTCATTTTCCAATTGATGTTCTTTCCAAACATGATATTTGGTAAATTATACTAGCCTATAGAGTATTACTAATATAAAGACTATTTACTAACAGTTAAACTATTATATTATAAGTTAAACTATTTACTAGCATATGCTGTATGGCCTTAGTCTCGTAATTCTTAGAGATGGAATATCCACAAACTCGTGGAATGGCTGAGCTAATTACAATCCAGCTGTCTCCCTGATGTTGTTATCTTTAGTCCTTGGACATCATCTCTCTCAATCGATGCAACATTTTATTCTGGACTCTCATTCCTTGGACTTTGTGACGCAAGAATACAACGTAAATATTTTGGTAAGGTCAGTCTTTGTTGGAAAATTCCCCCTTTGTTGGCTTGAACACTCCAAGTGAGGTGCTTTCTGTTCTTTTTTCTTCGTATTAAGCTCTTCAACCATCCTGGAATTTCGTTTTTTATGTGCAAGATTTCTTTAAAAAGTAATTAGACCATTAAGTAATTTCGGTTTTTATGCAGGTTTTCTTTAAAAAGAACCTTTAAGTATCTTGTATTGTATTGTATCAGATTAACGACGCTTCTTGACTACTAAGGTCCCTGCGTCGGCCCTGCAGTGCATTGCTGCAGCATGATTCGATCTCTGGGTCCCGTTTTACCAAGCTAAGGTCAAACCCACTGCACCACCACAGGACACCTTTAATTATCTTAACAACCGAAATTAGTTCTTTTTAAATTATTTTTCAGTAAAAAAAAGTTTTCGTTGTTAAGTTCAAAATGCAAATATTGCAGAAATATCCGTTAAGAAACGACATTACCATACGGGTGTTGACAAAGGGGGGTTGGTACAGTCACTGACCCTCTTTATGCCTCCAATCATGCATTATAATCATAAGGAGATCCAATCACAAAGATGCAAACAGGTTATCAAAGGCCCGTTTTGGGTCGAAGTGCATAGCAACAAATCTGTTGAGCCAACGGGCAGTATACTTTAGCGTGGTAGATAAAGTTGGAACTTGGAAATTTTGATCAATTTTTTTTTAGCTCGATTAACTGAGATTTGGTAGTCTATAGTAGCGTTGCTTGGGAAGTGTCCAAATAGTTGAAAGCGCTGAATTTCGCTTAACATTTTATACACAGGTATCTACACCCGAGCAGGCTTCAAGATTTTGTGCTTTTAAAATCCCTGACTTTCAAATTAACTTTCAAATTTGAAAATCCCTAACTTACTAATTCAATGATATACGTAAACTATCCTTCTGTTTGGACTATTTGGTAATCTGTACTGAGATTTTCTTAAAGTCTTTAAGTTTTGTCAGAAAATTGGGTTGTTCCCAATTTATATCTTCGGGTATCAAGATGGCGCTTAATTTTTGAATAGTATCATATTTTTCATTAGTTCTTTTTTTACTTCTCTTGGAACCCGTGGGTCCAAAAGTTTTCAGCTTTGGTATATGCTTTATGCTCCAGGGGTCCATATTTATTTATGTGAAGCCATTCTGGTCAACCGGAATGGCTTAATAAAACTGGACTGATCAAGCCATTAATACCTGGTTAACCAGTATTGCTTGATAAAAATGGATAGTCAAACGAAAGATGAATCAAGGCCACAGTAACAAGTATATGCAATGACTCGAGTAACCCTTCGGTGACCGGTGCTGACAGAAGATGGAGTGATGTACCGGCGGAATAAGAAGTTTATATGACCCAAATACAGTACCAATGAGTGTACCTACCGGTTAAATTACAAGCCATCGTTGATAGACACGGAGGTGCCAAAGGTACTTGAACCTTCCAAAGAGTCATCAAAAAAGGTCAGCCCTCCCAGTGACGACAATTGAAATCGTAGCCCCCTGGAAGAATCTTTCAAGGCACCAAGAACATATTGACAACCAAGTGACCAGAAAGTGCATAACATGCCCTCTTGCTCCAAAGCTAAGGCTAGGGTGCTCCCGCCATATACATCCGTGAAGACAACAAGATCAATGAGAGTCTTATAAGCACCGGCTAGATCAAATCTATAGCCTTGACGATGGCTTAAGGTGATTTGAAGAACAAGAAGGTCAAAACAAGAAAGATGTAGTTCTCAGTCTGTTCTAGTTCTGAAGTAGTTCTCAGAGTTCTCTAGTTGAAGTATTCAATATATGTTTCGGACTACCGTACAATCCAGAACACACTCGAAAAAAATGCTCTGTTGCTATGAGACCGGTTTATAGCTAACTGTGTTCGGAGACAATGCGCTGACGCTCAGAGGAAATACTAAGTTGTAGTTATTTTTCAACTAAATATTTACTTAATAGAGTAGGTATTTTGATTAGGTTAGGTATATTAGGCATTTAACATAATGCGTTCTAGGCGCCCTGCTTTACATAATTCTTTGTTGTAGTTTCCATATTTTTTTTTTTACCAAAGTACTATGTTTTATCATCTTGTTTGTTGGTATATTTCATTAGAATTGACCTTACTTCACTTCTCTAGTATGTTCTGGATTGCACGGTAATATCTATGTTTCTTTATTTGTAATGTTGCTTATGTTTTATTTATTTTGTACGTACTTGGGTCACAAAAGATACTTTGGTACTTAACTTTTCTGATGTTTGCCTATTTAATGCTTAACGTTTGATGCTTCATAGAATATTCGACATACCACACCCAAGGCTATCCTTGGTGTGGTCCACATAAGTATAAGTATCGCTTTTTTAATATTGCTCTATGCTTTCTTTTCTAAGATTAGTTTTTTAGGCTTAAAAAAACTAAAATAAAACGATGTCTAGCTGGATGTAGAGTCACCAAATATAGGTGCCGCTAATTCAAAATATTTCAAAATGAGAAAGCATTGATTCCCAGTCCCATATACATTGATATTGGCCCATGTACAGCCCAAGCCTATAAGTTAATTCAACATTAGCTGTCTGCTGGATACTATCTTATCAGTAAGCTATTCAAAATATTCTATCAAAGTGTCCTTTTGGCTATATTTTCAAAGGACTATAGTTAGACTATGTGTTTTTTTTCTTATGCCTAGCCTGTTTCAGAAATGGTGACACCTCTAGAATTATGGCTATTCTGAAAGTAACAGCAAAATATCCGGTAAATTTCTAGTTAATTGACTTCTTGCTATATCGGAAAGGGTTTAGGTTAGGAAAATGAAACTTTCAGGGATGGATCTACAGGCTAAAGTGTGTCCCGGGAAGGTATTTTGAAGTACCCATATTCACTCCTTCTCCCTCTAGAGGGCCCTGACCTTTGATAACCTTTAAAAATATGTGTGTTATAAAAGTCAAACCTTGCAAAATAGATCATCTGCTTAATTGAAGTACAACAAAATTGTTTTCAGCCTCATAACTTTGCTCAATACCATTTTATAAGGTTTTAAAGATATACAAATATATTTCCTAAATTTTGAAAAAAAAATATTGATATGGTTCAAAATTCAACTCAAATAACAGGAATTGCATTTTCAGAACTAAAAGCAGAGAAAAAGCAACTAGTAACTGAAATTAAGGTAAAATGTTGTTTTGTCAAAATTTCAATAGATCATAGGTCAAAATTTCAATGGTGTCATGTAGGCAAATTTCAGGGCCGTCTAGAGGGAGAAGGAGTAGAGATGGGTACTTTAAAATACCTTCCTTGGACATATTTTAGCCTGTAGACCCATCTTTGAAAGTTTCATTTTCCTAACCTAAACCCTTTCCAAGATAGCAAGAAGTCAATTAACTAGAAATTTACCAAATATCCTAACAAAATGGTAGTACCATTTCATTTTCCAATTGATGTTCTTTCCAAACATAATATTTGGTAAATTACACTAGGCTATAAAGTATTACTAATATAAAGACAAAGTAGAACCATCCATGAAAGTTTAATTTTTCTAATCTAACCCCTTTCCAACATAGCAAAAGATAGCCAAACTAAAATTTTACCAAATGCTTACTTGTATAATTTATCAATGGTTTTTGGCCAACCATCTTAGGCCAAAAAAGTAGCTGAACCACACATAGGGTTGGTTAGGCCATAAGTAAGGATTAAAAGAAATCAAAACTTCAAGCAGAGTTCAATTCTAGTTTGGTGACTTCTTGCTATCTCAGAAAGGGGTTAGGTTAGGAAAATGAAACTCTACTACCTCTTTCTCTAGAGGGTTGTGATCATTAAAATATGTGTGTTATAAAAGTGAAACTTTGCAAAATAGATTTTCTGCTTGAATGAAGTACAAAAAAACATTGTTTTTAGCTTCACAACTTTGCTCAATCCTAATTTATAAGGTTTTAAAGATATGCAAAAACATTACCTAAATTTTGAAAAAAAAACAACAACATTGATATGGCTCAGAATTCTACTCAAATAACAGGAATTACATTTTCAGAACTAAAGGCAGAGAAAAAGCAACTGGTGATTGATAATTAAGGTAAAATGTTGTTTTATCAAAATTTCCATGGGTATAGACCTGTCATGTAGGCAAATTTCAGGGCCCTCTAGATGGAGAAGGAGTAGAGGTGGGTACTTTAAAATATCTTCCTGGGATATACTTTAGCCTGTAGACCCATCACCAAAAGCTTTATTTCCCTAACCTAACCCCTTTCCAAGATAGCAAGAAGTCACTAAACTAGAATTTTACCAGCATATTTATCTTTCTGCCCAATTTAACTCAACATTCTTAAAATTTACCCTTATTTTGCATCAGTTGTTAGTTGGTAATGCCAATTAAAAAAACAAAACAAAAAAAACAGACAAAATCATTAAATATTGGGCATAGCCCAGGGTTATATCAAGGTATTAGGGGGGGGGGGGGGGTGAGATGGAGTTAAGCTAAAAGCAGCTTTGTAAATAAAGTAAATAGATGTTTTTATGATACAGTAAAGTAAGAATTTTCTTATCATAACAGCCAAAGAGCTTATGAACAACTGACCTAAAAAGAAACCCATAACATATGCTCTCTTAAAGACCAGAGAAAAAAAGTTTGCCCCATTCCCCCAAATGCAAATTTCTAAGATCCCTTACCCCTCCCCCCCCCCCCTATAAAAAATTGTTCCTGAAAGTCTTGTATGAAACCCTAGCAATGTCTCCAAAAAGGATAGACTTGCTGGAATGTCAAATTTATCCATTTTATAAGGTTTTAAAGATATACAAATATATTTCCTAAATTTTGAAAAAAAAATATTGATATGGTTCAAAATTCAACTCAAATAACAGGAATTGCATTTTCAGAACTAAAAGCAGAGAAAAAGCAACTAGTAACTGAAATTAAGGTAAAATGTTGTTTTGTCAAAATTTCAATAGATCATAGGTCAAAATTTCAATGGTGTCATGTAGGCAAATTTCAGGGCCGTCTAGAGGGAGAAGGAGTAGAGATGGGTACTTTAAAATACCTTCCTTGGACATATTTTAGCCTGTAGACCCATCTTTGAAAGTTTCATTTTCCTAACCTAAACCCTTTCCAAGATAGCAAGAAGTCAATTAACTAGGAATTTACCAAATATCCTAACAAAATGGTAGTACCATTTCATTTTCCAATTGATGTTCTTTCCAAACATAATATTTGGTAAATTACACTAGGCTATAAAGTATTACTAATATAAAGACAAAGTAGAACCATCCATGAAAGTTTAATTTTTCTAATCTAACCCCTTTCCAACATAGCAAAAGATAGCCAAACTAAAATTTTACCAAATGCTTACTTGTATAATTTATCAATGGTTTTTGGCCAACCATCTTAGGCCAAAAAAGTAGCTGAACCACACATAGGGTTGGTTAGGCCATAAGTAAGGATTTAAAAGAAATCAAAACTTCAAAGCAGAGTTCAATTCTAGTTTGGTGACTTCTTGCTATCTCAGAAAGGGGTTAGGTTAGGAAAATGAAACTCTACTACCTCTTTCTCTAGAGGGTTGTGATCATTAAAAATATGTGTGTTATAAAAGTGAAACTTTGCAAAATAGATTTTCTGCTTGAATGAAGTACAAAAAAACATTGTTTTTAGCTTCACAACTTTGCTCAATCCTAATTT
The DNA here is from genome assembly GCF_032884065.1 of Artemia franciscana. Lineage (NCBI taxonomy): Eukaryota > Metazoa > Arthropoda > Branchiopoda > Anostraca > Artemiidae > Artemia > Artemia franciscana. Next base: position 9,302,904 of record NC_088873.1, read on the forward strand.
ATAAGGTTTTAAAGATATGCAAAAACATTACCTAAATTTTGAAAAAAAAACAACAACATTGATATGGCTCAGAATTCTACTCAAATAACAGGAATTACATTTTCAGAACTAAAGGCAGAGAAAAAGCAACTGGTGATTGATAATTAAGGTAAAATGTTGTTTTATCAAAATTTCCATGGGTATAGACCTGTCATGTAGGCAAATTTCAGGGCCCTCTAGACGGAGAAGGAGTAGAGGTGGGTACTTTAAAATATCTTCCTGGGATATACTTTAGCCTGTAGACCCATCACCAAAAGCTTTATTTCCCTAACCTAACCCCTTTCCAAGATAGCAAGAAGTCACTAAACTAGAATTTTACCAGCATATTTATCTTTCTGCCCAATTTAACTCAACATTCTTAAAATTTACCCTTATTTTGCATCAGTTGTTAGTTGGTAATGCCAATTAAAAAAACAAAACAAAAAAAACAGACAAAATCATTAAATATTGGGCATAGCCCAGGGTTATATCAAGGTATTAGGGGGGGGGGGGGGGGTGAGATGGAGTTAAGCTAAAAGCAGCTTTGTAAATAAAGTAAATAGATGTTTTTATGATACAGTAAAGTAAGAATTTTCTTATCATAACAGCCAAAGAGCTTATGAACAACTGACCTAAAAAGAAACCCATAACATATGCTCTCTTAAAGACCAGAGAAAAAAGTTTGCCCCATTCCCCCAAATGCAAATTTCTAAGATCCCTTACCCCTCCCCCCCCCCCCCTATAAAAAATTGTTCCTGAAAGTCTTGTATGAAACCCTAGCAATGTCTCCAAAAAGGATAGACTTGCTGGAATGTCAAATTTATCATCAATTTCTGAAATGTGGCTGAGTCCAATCTGTGTAATTATTGCTTGCTTTAGTAGTTACAAACATTAACAATTATATAAAGTAAGATGTTGAAAGTCCTTTGGTTTTAAAATTTCTGGAAAATAGGGAGTTAATATGTTAATTTAATAAATTCTCCCTGACAGTAATCATTTGACTATATGTTTTGTGATATAGAAAGCCTTTAAGCAATTATCTTTGTTTGTATAGATTTAAATGGATGTCTTGTAGGATAGAAAGGGATTGTGTAGAATGCAGGTTAAGTGGAAATAGGATTGACTTGCATGGAACTAAATTTAATGGAGGTTGATTTACAAGGGCTGAGTTGAACAGAGTTAAGTTAAACATACACCCCAGTGTGAAATTTGTATAGTAACTGCAAATTCCAAATTCTTGAAGAATCCAGCATCATGAGGTTCTTAATTACAAATTATAACAGGTGGTATACACATTTTTAGAAAACAAATAGTTTCAAGTTGACTCATTCACTTGCCAGCTATATAAAATTATTGCTGCTAATCACTGGTATTAGTGTAGTATCTCTTTCAATGAAACATTATTTTGTAAGCCAGTTATGATAAATTTTGGATAACAAATTTTCAAAGATAATGGTATTTCAGCAATAGATCTATAATGCAAAATTCATAATTCCGTTTGAAATTTATCTTTGCGCTTCAGATGTTCATTGAAACCATGTAAATTACATACTTTTAATTTTTTGGTTTTCATGTTGTATGCTTTTAAACACAACTGCAACTTATGCATATCACTAGCCCACTGCAATCAAAGTTTAAACAGATCAACTTTAGTCGAGTATAAAAATTTTCAATATGTATGATAGAATTTGGCAAATATAAGAATATAGTTTTTTGCAGATCAGTGTAAAAATTACAGTATAATTGTAAATTTTGGTTCTAATGGGATCAAGTACTAACCTTCAGTGACAGATCCATGGGGGCACTCTGAATCCTCAGTTAGAATTGGTGGAATGGCATCGTTTTTTTTAAACATTTACTAATAAAATGTTGATAAAAAGTGGAAAATCACACAACTTGAGTTACCACAGAAACAGAATACAACTACAAAATTACTTCTGAATTTCTCACCTTCTCAACACCAACCAGCCATAAAATATACTTATGTTTTTGTATAGGGGTTGCATATATTTGTGCATAAAATTGTCTATACTGCTTTATATACTGCTGAGGATTTTTATATGTATTTTGATGCATGCTATCTAATCATATTTCCCTGATTAGATGTTTATAAATCAAAATTTTTACATGACAATTCTCTTACTTAATGCTAAATCTTAGTCAAATTTCAAATTTTAATGTTTTTGCTCAACAGACATATCAAGATTTAAACATTTGAATTGAATATCTGAAAGTCCCAAGACCAAAAATCTAATTAGAACTTATTCAGTTTGAATCAGTCGAATCAGGATTTCAGTTTGAAATCCTGAGAGTTTAAATCACCAATCTATACCTATCAAATATAAAGATAATAAACACATAATTATTTTTTTTAAGGAGTATTTTGACTCATATACTTAGTTTGAAGCACATATATACATGCATCTTTATTAGAGTTCATATTATTTTAATGATTTTGGTCTTTATTTGAATATTTTAGGATGAATAGGAGAGGAAATAATGTTCACCAAAATATTGAGGTAGACATCAACTATTTAATAAGTAGATTGATTTTGTCAAAGTTGACACTGTTTATTAAAGCACCATTCTTAAAAAGAAACCATGATTAGTTAATGCTTTATTGCCTATACTTAAAACTCTTGTTTTAAATGTCTTCTATGCATTTCTATCTCTTTGTTCTGTTTTTTTTTGTTACACCCCTAAAAGAGCCAGTACAGTGTTTAATGTTTAATGTATCTTTTACAAATATACAAGTTGTATCTTTATCCTCATTTCCTACTCTTCATTACTATCATTGTTACTAAGCAATGCCATACAATTAGGTGACATGCTAAGTGTTTTGAACTATGCAAATTGTCACAAAGAGTGTGTGACCCCAGAAGATGGCTCAAGACCTTTTATTTATTTTATTTTTATTTTGTACAAGTCAAAATCCCAAACCCAATCATCATCACTATCATTTTCAGTTTTGATACGTTTTGACTCTTGCTGACCAGGTTGATCTTCATCTAACTGCGCGGTTTTGCGTTCTTTAGCCGCAAGCCTTTTGGCATTAGCTCTTTGAGCAGCATCCTTGGCTTTTTCTTCTGCCATTGTAGGATCTGGTAACATTCTATCTTTTTCAATGTTTTTCAATTTGTCAATGTTCATTCTAAGATTGACAGTTGGAAAAATCTTCATGTGCCAAGCATGCTAAAGCTCAACAATTTATAATAAACCTCAAAATTTAAGTTTCTGTTTTAAGGTTTTCGAATTACTTTAATCTATTGTCAAAATATATTGAAATATTTATGCAATTCCCAGTTTTTACATTTTTAGTTTCAGTTTTCTTTTTCTTCTTTATTTTTCAGACGTCATGTGCAAACCCTCAACACAAAAATAAATACAACTTATTTATATATATATATATATATATATATATATATATATATATATATATATATGTATATATATATATATATATATACAGAAGATATAATCTGGCATAACAGACATAGTGTAACAGACATAACAGACATACAACTTATATTATATATATATATATATATATATATATATATATATATATATATATATATATATATATATATATATATAGATTTTTTAACAATAAAAATATTGACTGACTTGCAAAAGTTATCAAATATGCAAGGGCAAAAATTATGTAGAAAATGTTAAATATCCCATTTTTTATAGATGGTGAACAACTTCTTTTATGGTGATGCAGTTTTTATAACTTTCTATTTTGTAACAATATTTTTATACCATTTTAATTTCGACAGGTATATTAGAAGTTTAACCCTCACCAGATCTTAGATTAAACTTACCACCATTTCCATTACCTACCTATGACACATAATTGTCAATGTTCCCTTTAAATTATGGGAATTTCTTTGTTTGCAAATTTATTGAAGCAACCTATTAGCACCCCTCCCCTTAAAGAAAATCCTAGATCTGCTCCTTCTACCCTTGCATCTATTTTGCAATAATATACAAACAGAAAGATTTAAACTTCAAAAACAGATTAGTTTTTTCTTATAGATTTGTTCAATTATGGCAGCTGATTCATGGATGCCTTATGAAATGCTACTTGATGAATTGAAAAGAGGAGAATTGGAACTTGAGCATAAAAAACTATTCTTAAAAGAAGGTAATTAGCTACTTGGCCCAGATCTCTTGTTAAGTGGTTTTCTGGGTGAAATATTTTGCTAGTTCTATTTATAGATGGGAAATAGGCTACTTGGCTTTTGAGCATGATTAGAAGTAGCCACTTAGCCCCAATTTTCATTGGAGTTGTTTTCTAGATGAATAGATTTTGCAAGTTCTTGTTAAGTAAATATAGATAATAAATATGTTGTTTGTGAGCTTTGTTTGTAATTTGCTACTTGGCCCAAACTTCTTGTCCAGTGGTTTTCTAGATGAACGGATTTTGCAAGCTTTTGTTAAACCTATATAGATAGTAAACATTTGGCCTTTGAGCATTGATAGGAATTAGTCACTTGTCCCCAACGTCCATTCAAGTTGTTTTCTAGATGAACAGATTTTGCCAATTCTTGCTAAGTAAATATAGATAGTGAATATGTCGTTTTTGAGCTTTGTTTGTAATTAGCTACTTGGCCCAAACTTCTTGTCCAGTGGTTTTCTAGATGAACAGATTTTGCAAGCTTTTGTTAAGCCTATATAGATAGTAAACATTTGGCCTTTGAGCATTGATAGGAATTAGTCACTTGTCCCCAATGTCCATTTAAGTTGTTTTCTAGATGAACAGATTTTGCCAATTCTTGCTAAGTAAATATAGATAGTGAATATGTCGTTTTTGAGCTTTGTTTGTAATTAGCTACTTGGCCCAAACTTCTTGTCCAGTGGTTTTCTAGATGAACGGATTTTGCAAGCTTTTGTTAAGCCCATATAGATAGTAAACATTTGGTCTTTGAGCATTGATAGGAATTAGTCACTTGTCCCCAATGTCCATTCAAGTTGTTTTCTAGATGAACAGATTTTGCCAATTCTTGCTAAGTAAATATATATAGTGAATATGTCGTTTTTGAGCTTTGTTTGTAATTAGCTACTTGGCCCAAACTTCTTGTCCAGTGGTATTCTAGATGAACAGATTTTGCAAGCTTTTGTTAAGCCTATATAGATAGTAAACATTTGGCCTTTGAGCATTGATAGGAATTAGTCACTTGTCCCCAATGTCCATTCAAGTTGTTTTCTAGATGAACAGATTTTTCCAATTCTTGCTAAGTAAATATAGATAGTGAATATGTCGTTTTTGAGCTTTGTTTGTAATTAGCTACTTGGCCCAAACTTCTTGTCCAGTGGTTTTCTAGATGAACGGATTTTGCAAGCTTTTGTTAAGCCTATATAGATAGTAAACATTTGGCCTTTGAGCATTGAAAGGAATTAGTCGCCTGGCCCCAATTTCCACTCGAGTTGTTTTCTAGATGAACAGATTTTGTCAATTCTTGCTAAGTAAATATATATAGTGAATATGTCGTTTTTGAGCTTTGTTTGTAATTAGCTACTTGGCCCAAACTTCTTGTCCAGTGTTTTTCTAGATGAACGGATTTTGCAAGCTTTTGTTAAGCCTATATAGATAGTAAATATTTGGCCTATGAGCATTGAAAGGAATTAGTCGCCTGGCCCCAATTTCCACTCGAGTTGTTTTTTAGATGAACAGGTTTTGCCAATTCTTGCTAAGTAAATATAGATAGTGAATATGTCGTTTTTGAGCTTTGTTTGTAATTAGCTACTTGGCCCAAATTTCTTGTCCAGTGGTTTTCTAGATGAACGGATTTTGCAAGCTTTTGTTAAGCCTATATAGATAGTAAACATTTGGCCTTTGAGCATTGATAGGAATTAGTCACTTGTCCCCAATGTCCATTCAAGTTGTTTTTTAGATAAACAGATTTTGCCAGTTCTTGCTAAGTAAATATAGATAGTGAATATGTCGTTTTTGAGCTTTGTTTGTAATTAGCTACTTGGCCCAAACTTCTTGTCCAGTGGTGTTCTAGATGAACGGATTTTACAAGCTTTTGTTAAGCCTATATAGATAGTAAATATTTGGCATTTGAGCATTGAAAGGAATTAGTCGCCTGGCCCCAATTTCCACTCGAGTTGTTTTCTGGATGAACAGATTTTGCCAATTCTTGCTAAGTAAATATAGATAGTGAATATGTCGTTTTTGAGCTTTGTTTGTAATTAGCTACTTGGCCCAAACTTCTTGTCCAGTGGTTTTCTAGATGAACGGATTTTACAAGCTTATGTTAAGCCTATATAGATAGTAAATATTTGGCCTTTGAGCATTGAAAGGAATTAGTCGCCTGGCCCCAGTTTCCACTCGAGTTGTTTTCTAGATGAACAGATTTTGCCAATTCTTGCTAAGTAAATATAGATAGTGAATATGTCGTTTTTGAGCTTTGTTTGTAATTAGCTACTTGGCCCAAACTTCTTGTCCAGTGGTTTTCTAGATGAACGGATTTTGCAAGCTTTTGTTAAGCCTATATAGATAGTAAACATTTGGCCTTTGAGCATTGATAGGAATTAGTCACTTGTCCCCAATGTCCATTCAAGTTGTTTTCTAGATAAACAGATTTTGTCAATTCTTGCTAAGTAAATATAGATAGTGAATATATCGTTTTTGAGCTTTGTTTGTAATTAGCTTCTTGGTCCAAACTTCTTGTCCAGTGGTTTTCTAGATGAACGGATTTTGCAAGCTTTTGTTAAGCCTATATAGATAGTAAACATTTGGCCTTTGAGCATTGAAAGGAATTAGTCGCCTGGCCCCAATTTCCACTCGAGTTGTTTTCTAGATGAACAGATTTTGTCAATTCTTGCTAAGTAAATATATATAGTGAATATGTCGTTTTTGAGCTTTGTTTGTAATTAGCTACTTGGCCCAAACTTCTTGTCCAGTGTTTTTCTAGATGAACGGATTTTGCAAGCTTTTGTTAAGCCTATATAGATAGTAAATATTTGGCCTTTGAGCATTGAAAGGAATTAGTCGCCTGGCCCCAGTTTCAACTCGAGTTGTTTTCTAGATGAACAGATTTTGCCAATTCTTGCTAAGTAAATATAGATAGTGAATATGTCGTTGTTGAGCTTTGTTTGTAATTAGCTACTTGGCCCAAACTTCTTGTTCAGTGGTTTTCTAGATGAATGGATTTTGCAAGCTTTTGTTAAGCCTATATAGATAGTAAACATTTGGCCTTTGAGCATATTAGTTCAAAAGAAAATCCATGCAATACCTCACCAAAATGTGCCAATTGCAATGGTGAACACGTGTCCTTTAGCATGTCATGCTCCGTTCTCCGTGGTTTTGCTAGTCAACAAACCTCTAAATGACTTTACAAATTTCAATCATATCGCACAATATCAATGGCACAAAAAATAAAGATGCTTATATTGACGATCTGTACGAGAACTTCGACGTTATCTGCCTGCAAGAAACTTTGTTAACTTCCTCTAGCAGAAATTTCCTTCATCGAAGCTCTGTTCATTCGGTTTTTACTTCTGATGCTGTTACCACGCGTGGCCGTCCTTCTGGAGGCCTGGCCTGTATTTTTTTAAAAAAGTATTGATCTTTCGAACCCATCCCTTTTTTATTCGGATAAGCACATTCTTGCTGTTAGAGTAAATAGTACTGTGTTTGCTAATGTTTATCTTCCATATAAAAATAATACAGTGGAGTCAATAAATAAATTTGCTATTACATGCAAGTCTTTAAAGTCCGTGATGAATCGTGTCAAGGAAAATAAACTTGATTTTATAGTTCTTGGTGACTTTAACACGGATTTGAATGAACAAAGTTATCGATCCCGAGAAATATTGGAGTGCATGCCCCCTTACGTGATTCTGAAGAAAGATTTATCATACTCCTATATCCATCAATCTGGTAGTGTTTCTAATATTGATCATATAATCAGTTCATCACAGCTAAAATGCTCGATTATTCATGTTGATATTGAGTCTGATGACATTGACCATCTATCGCTTTCATTTACTACTGAACTGAAACGTAACCTTTGCAATGTTGCCCCTATTGGGAATTCTAAATGGTTTAAATGTAGTAATTGGAAAAGAGCCGATATTGCTTTATATATATTGCTTAATTGTATTCGTGTGCCTTATCATCTACTCCAATTGCAAGTAAAGGGTAGTAAGCGTGATCTTGATAGATACTATGATGATATAATTAGATGTATGAAAGAAGCTAAAAAAAATTGCGGTTCCCCAGGAACGTATTCGTATAAAAACGCGGAAATCTATATGGGCTGCCGATCCTGAATTAAAGAATTTTAAAAATAAGGCAAAACTTTGGCTTCGAATTTGTGTTGATTGTGGTAGACCTATAACGGGGTCTGTTGCGGATATAAAGCAGAAAACAAAGAATGATTATAAAAAGTACCTTAAATCTATTCGTTATAAGGGTATGGATTTTCCAGCCTCTAAAAAGGATTGGTCTAAATTGATCAATTCTGAGAAGCTGGATAAAAGTGATCTTTATAATAGTGATTCGATTTCTAGTTCAACTTGGTATGTTTACTATTCGGGAATTTCTTCCAAAATTAATTTTTTTTGTGCAGTCACATTATTCTCGGTTACTTTCTAAAATTCTACCGCCTTCGCTTCATCAGGGCCATATTATTCCAGTATCAATAACTGCTGTTGAAAATGCAATTAAGCAACTGAAATCTTCATCCATTGATATTGATGGTATTAGTGTAAATAATATAAATCCAATGTGTGTTGTTCTTTTATTTCATTTGCAGTTGTTGTTCCAAATGTGTTTAACATCTTCTCTGGTTCCGGATAGATTTCTTTGTGGAAATGTCACCTCAATTCTAAACCGGGGAAAACTCCCTTCTCAATGTTCATCTTATCGCCCTATAACCACTACGTGTAACCTGAGTAAAATCCTTGAATATATTTTAATTCCTCATTTAAATGAAAATATAAATTTCGGATCGAATCAATTCGGGTTTCAAGCTGGTATTGGTTGTCAACATGCACACCGTGTTCTTTCTTCCGCCCTTAAGAATAGCATGGCTGAGGGGTCGCCACTTTATATGTGTACTTTGGACCTTTCTAAAGCTTTTGACAATGTAGTTCACAGTCAAGCTTTTTTTTTTCCTTTTTAATAATGGTGTAAATCTTTCAGTCATTTTTCTTCTTCGTTTTTGGTATGAGAATTCTTTTCTCCGAATTAATAAATCTGGATCTCCGTTTGTCCGTTTATGTCGAGGTGTCAAGCAGGGAGGGGTTTTATCACCTAGTATATTCAAAATGTGCATTTCTGGTATTTTAGATGAAATTAGATCAAATTATTTTATTGGACTCACAGATGTTTCTTATCTTCCTTATGCAGATGACCTTTTACTTTTGTGTAAAAATAAGCAAGGTCTCTCGTTTATGGTCTCAAAAGTTTCATGTCTATTTTCTAATATTGGTCTTTCTCTTAATGTCGAGAAATGTGAATTTCTAGTTTTTAATGGTCCGACTTCCTCTAATGCTCCCTTAGCTTGTCGCGGTTTTTCAATACCCTTTGTTTCCACCTTTCGGTGGTTGGGTATTACTGTTACGAATTCAATTTCTTGCCTACGGCAGTGCACTGTTCGTGATGTTCAAAAGAAAATTCAAACGGGCTATTCTAAGATAGTTGCTAATCGAGGGAAGTATAATAGACGTGCACTCGGTAGACTATATGCTACATTTTGTGATCATTCTGTCCTTTATCTTTCTGGTCTTTATCCCCTTCTAAAGAAAAAAGATGTTAATCAGATTCGGATTTTTTATTTCAGATATTGTAAATTTTTACTTTATCTCCCCCCTTGGTATAGCAATAGGAAGATAATTCGTAAGTTTGATGTCCCTGATATAAGTGCAAAGTTGGCCCTTATGTATGGAAGGTTGTCGGAATCAGTTTTTTATCGTTTATCGCCTCATCATCCTTTGGTCCGTCTGTTCGGTTAATCTCATTGTAGCGTAATGTTTTTTCTATTTGTAGTGTATTTTCTTTTTCTTTTTTTTTTCTTTTTGTTACTCCACAAGTGCCATAACTTGTTATGATGTGGGTTAAAAATAAATTATTATTATTATTATTATAGTAAATATTTGGCCTTTGAGCATTGATAGAAATTAGTCACTTGTCCCCAATGTCCATTCAAGTGGTTTTCTAGATGAACAGATTTTGCCAATTCTTGCTAAGTAAATATAGATAGTGAATATGTCGTTTTTGAGCTTTGTTTGTAATTAGCTACTTGACCCAAACTTCTTGTCCAGTGGTTTTCTAGATGAACAGATTTTGCAAGCTTTTGTTAAGCCTATATAGATAGTAAACATTTGGCCTTTGAGCATTGATAGGAATTAGTCACGTGTCCCCAATGTCCATTCAAGTTGTTTTCTAGATAAACAGATTTTGCCAATTCTTGCTAAGTAAATATGGATAGTGAATATGTCGTTTTTGAGCTTTGTTTGTAATTAGCTACTTGGCCCAAACTTCTTGTCTAGTGGTTTTCTAGATGAACGGATTTTGCAAGCTTTTGTTAAGCCTATATAGATAGTAAACATTTGGCCTTTGAGCATTGAAAGGAATTAGTCGCCTGGCCCCAATTTCCACTCGAGTTGTTTTCTAGATGAACAGATTTTGCCAATTCTTGCTAAGTAAATATTAAATAAAAAAAACTAGTTTTTTAACTGAAAGTAAGGAGCGACATTAAAACTTAAAACGAACAGAAATTACTCCGTATATGAAATGGGTTGTCCCCTCCGCAGTGCCTCGCTCTTTACGCTAAAGTTTGACTCTTTGCCACAATTCTACTTTTTAAAACAATTAAAAACTTTAGCGTAAAGAGCGTGGGACTGCGGAGGGGACAACCCATTTCATATACGGAGTAATTTCTGTTCGTTTTAAGTTTTAATGTCGCTCCTTACTTTCAGTTAAAAAAACTAGTTTTTTTTATTTAATTTCTGAATGTTTTTGAATTAATGCATGTTTGATTTTGCCTCTCCGCACATAAATTATAGAAATGAAATTAGTATATTAATTTTTTTTTTTTGGCTAAATGGCTTTCTCTTAGTTTTGATCAGACGATTTTGAGAAATAAGGGGTGGGGAAGGAGGCCTAGCTGCCCTCCAATTTTTCGGTTACTTAAAAAGGCTACTAGAACTTTTAATATTCAACGAACGTTTTTATTAGTAAAAAATATACGTAACTTAAGAATTAACTTACGTAACAAACTTTTATATTCTTATATTTTTATTATGTGTACGAGGGGGTTTGTACCCTCGTTAATACCTCGCTCTTTACACTAAATCGTAAGTTTTGTCCCAATTCTTTAAGAATGACCCCTGAATCAAAAAGGCCGTAGAATAAATAGTTGAAATCACTAAAAATATTTTAGCATAAAGAGCGAGGTATTTATCTCCTCCTAAATACCTCGCTCTTTATGCTAAAGTATCTTGCTAAGTAAATATAGATAGTGAATATATCGTTTTTGAGCTTTGTTTGTAATTAGCTACTTGGCCCAAACTTTTTGTCCAGTGGTTTTCTAGATGAACGGATTTGGCAAGCTTTTGTTAAGCCTATATAGATAGTAAACATTTGGCCTTTGAGCATTGATAGGAATTAGTCACTTGTCCCCAATGTCCATTTAAGTTGTTTTCTAGATGAACAGATTTTGTCAATTCTCGCTAAGTAAATATAGATAGTGAATATGTCGTTTTTGAGCTTTGTTTGTAATTAGCTACTTGGCCCAAACTTCTTGTCCAGTGGTTTTCTAGATGAACGAATTTTGCAAGCTCTTCTTAAGACTTTATACATAGTAAATACTTGGCATTTGAGCATTGATAGGAGTTAGCTACTTGGCCCCAATTTCCACTCGAGTTGTTTTCTAGATGAACTGATTTGGCAAGCTCTTTTTAAGTAAATATAGATATTATATATGTGGTTTTTGAGCATTGGTTGTAATTAGCCACCTGGCCCAAACTTCTTGTCCAGTGGTTTTCTAGATGAATGGATTTTGCAAGCTCTTGTTAAGACTTTATAGATAGTAAATACTTGGCCTTTGAGCATTGAAAGGAATTAGTCGCCTGGCCCCAATTTCCATTCAAGTTGTTTTCTAGATGAACAGATTTTGCCAGTTCTTGCTAAATAAATACAGATAGTAAATATGTGGTTTTTGAGCATTGGCTGTAATTAGCCACCTGGTCCAAACTTTTTGTCCAGTAGTTTTCTGGATGAAGGGATTTCGCAAGCTCTTGTTAAACATTTTTAGATACTAAATGCTTGGCCTTTGAGCATTGATAGGAATTAGCCACTTGGTCTCAATTTCTATTTGAGATGTTATTCTAGAAGAACAGATTTTGCAAGCTGTTTTTAAGGATTTATAGATAGTTAATACCTGGCTTTTGAGCATTGACTTTTTTTCATCTTTGTTTTATTGGAGTATGTTATGCGCATTGGATTTACAGTAGGATTAACCTGTCTGATGAAATTTTGAATTGAACAGTTGAAAATGGAGTGCTAAATCAGAATAGAAATTTTTTTCCATTAGTACTTTTTTGTAGGTTTGTTTGAACACTTTTGAAAAAAGTGAACTTTAAAAATTAAATTTTAAATGTAATGGGGGGAACTATCATGTCTGATCTCAGCTGAGAAGACTACTTTGCACAATGTAATAGTCTATTTAGGATTTTAGTTCAGTGTGAGAAATGTGTGCATTAGCTGAAATCTACTGAGAACTCAGACACAAAACTGCCCTTCTTTTCGCTAAGCATTTTAAGGGCAACATTTGCTGTTATCTGTCATTTTAAGCTAAAGGTGATAATAAACAAAGATTTATTTTGTGATAACAAATTTATATTCATAATAATGCATAATCATATAGAATAATTAATACGTTCTTTGTTCATACCAATTTGGTATAAATTCCCTTTTCATAATTCTTATTCCTGGTACAAAATATGCTCCTTTTTTTATTATTGTTGGTATTTGAGCATAAACAGACTTTTGAGCTTATCTATCTCTGGACTATTAAAAGAAAAAAGAAGTTTAATTAAACAAATACATGATCTTTAGAAGCAAGTCTTGCTAAATTTGTTACAAAACTACATAAAACATTGAAAATGTTTCTTCTGTTCTTGTGTGCTATGATTTTCTCCTGAAGCCAAGACAGTTGAAAGTCTGAGTGATAGGCATGAATGGCATAAGCCTTTTTCAGGAATGTATAAAAATTGTGTTATTTTTCCTTTGTGACTTAGTCTATCATCCATCCTTCATGGGGCAGAACTAAGGTAGATAGTAATAAAACTTTAGGGATGACCAAGACTTCTGGGAGACTGAGTTTGCTTGGACTCAAAGGCAGACTGAATTTGCTTGGACTCAAAGGCAAACAATCGACCTAAGTTTAATAGATTTGTCTGCTTTGAGTCTCAGGCAGACTACTGTGTTTTAGGATTGACACATAACGAATAAGTCCCCTGGACTTACAGGCGAACAGGGAGACCTATAGTTTTCTAAGTGTTTCGGTAAACATCATGGGCAAACGGTAGGAGAAGCTGTGATTTTCAAATTGCTTTTGGAGAGGCAAGAACGCATAGAGTGAGGCAGGTTGACCAAATTTTAGAATTGGTACGTGGCCATTAAATTGCCTGAAATTGCAGACAAAGAAGCGTCCAGTACAAAGCCTAACGGGGTTTATTTCAAGATTCTTAAAATACCATTAATGCCCATCCAGACGTCACGATTTCCTAAAATGACAACAAGCCATTTCCTAAAATGCCTGCACTATGTATTGTACTATGCACTATGCACTATGTATAATGTATTTTTTCTTCTAACAACCTTTTCGCCCTAGCATCAGAAAAGGTTCATAAAGCCAGAACCAGTATTGAAGAGCAAAAAAGAAGGAGAGATGACCTTATGATGTCTATATCTGAGATTGAGGAAAAAACCATGGGTCTGTCTTCACAAATCAGTGATGCTGAGCAGAAACTAAGCTTGTTCAACTGTGAAGTCCAGAGGCTAGAGGATTTGGAAAATCAAATACACCTGAAAAAGGTAGTATATTTAATGGTACTGAATAAAATGAAAGTTTGTCAAAGAAAATGATATTAAGATCTTAAAGGAGCAGAAATAAATTAAGCCTAAATCAACTGACGAAAGAATGATTAATTTGCACTAAAAAATAACGAATTATATATATATATATATATATATATATATATATATATATATATATATATATATATATATATATATATATATAGTACCGGGAGCTCCGCAGTTTCGCCGCCAGGCCCCCACACGCGACAGGCTTCTATGTATGGATTCTCATTGTCACTTGTCTTCTAAGCACAGACAATTTGAGCCTTTTATTGGTGTCATGACATTCAAATGGACTTTAAATTAGAAGTATTGCCTTTGTAAAATTCTGTTTTTTTGTACCTTTCGTTTTTTCCTCAGCTTGTCTTTTGTCATTATGAAAGATATATCGCCAAACCTTTGTTTCTTTTAATTGATCAGATAGTGGGACAAAATATTCTTTTTCTTCCAATGATCTATTTACTCCAGGTTTTTGAATTTCAGAGGCTTTGATTTTCAAACAAAGGAACCTTTGTTTCTTTTAATTGTTAAGGTGGTGGGACCTTCTTTTGCCTCGGCTTGTGTTTTCTCATTATGAAAAACATATCGCCGAACCTTTGTTTCTTTTAATTGTTCTGGTGTTGGAACAAAAACTTTTATTTCTACCAACGATTTATTTACTCCAGGTTTTTAATTTTCAAAGGTATGGTAGGCATTGATGGTCTTATCTATATCAAAATCCAAAACCTAATCATTACGCTATCATTTTCAATTTGTTTGGTTCGTTTTACCTCGGTTTGTCTTTCGTCATTATGGAATACTTATTGCCGAACCTTGTTTTTTTTTTTTTTTTTTTTTTTTTTTTTTTTTTTTTTTTTTTTTTTTTTTTTTTTTTTTACAAAAGTATGGTAGGTATTGATGACCTTATCCGTGTCAAAATACCCAACCCAATCATCATCGCTATCATTTTCAATTTGAAACGTTTTGATTCTCACTGACCAGATTGATTTTCATTGACTCTCTCACCTGCTCGTTATCGCACGTCTTCTAACCACGTGTGTCTTTGCTCTTCATTTTCATTTTTAACTTGCTCACATGCTCGGTGTCGCATGTCTTCTCGACTCTGTGTCTCTTTGCACTTCATTTTCATTTTTGACACACCGCCGCTGTTCTTCTAACAGCGTGTGTATTTGCTCTTCATTTTCATTTTTGACATGCACTAATTGTCGTTTTTGCATATCCTCTAACCGCCCTTGTCTTTGCTCTTCATTTCCACTTTTGACTCGTTTTTGGATTTTGATTACTTCAGAAAATTTAGCAATGGCCTTTGCTTTAGCTGCCCATAAAGGTGTTGTCAATTGATGGTGCAAATTTTCGTTTTTTAAGCCTCCCTAAAGGCATTATATAGCTGGTTACGTTCAAACCTGTAGGTCTTATTCACGGATCGAGTTGTTTTCATAAAAAAACAAAAAAAAACTAATGTCAAAATTGTCCGGTATTTTACTAGTTTGAATTAAAATATTAGAACTGATACTCAGACACCAATAAATATTTTTACAGTTTACTTACTAACTTTAGCAATTCTGAACTGAACTTTAAAAAATTCTTTACCTTAAATACTTTAATACCTTAAATACTTTAATAAAATATACCATAAATACTTTCCATTTGTAACGTCGTATGCGCCACAGATACAAAAACGATACATTCACTCTTGTGGTGGGGGGGGGATACTAATATAATTTAAGGTTTTGTCTTTTTTAAGGTTTTTAAATGGTTCTAACCCCTTGTCAAAATCTGTGCATATATTTTTCAATTACCAGTTTTTTGCTTTGTAAGTAATTTAATATAAGCTTCTCCATACATGAAAATCTTCAATTTTTCCACATAAATGTGAAAAGTGTGACAACGTCATTGCAATACTAATGTGTATAAAAGTGACCTGACTCAAATAAATACTTTTTTAAAACACTGATTGTTTACTAAGCTTCAAACTTTTAGTTTTCTTTTCTAAGTTTTTTGAATTGTTATAATCCCTTGTTAAAAATATATACAAATATTTTTACAATGACCAGTTTTTTGCTCAGCAGTTTAATGTAAAATTTTACATGCATGAAAATCATGAGTTTTTAAAAAAATAAAGGTTCTTAACGAATTTTCTCAAAATTATGACCTATCTAAATCGTTTTTTAGGCCAGAACATCCCAGAATGCCAATTTTCCCGAAAAAATACATACATAAATACATATACAATTATTACTCGTTTATGAAGATAGTATATCTATATATATAAAAATAAGTTGTATGTGTGTTATGTCTGTCTGTCCGCATATGACGTCTGAATTATTTCATCATATACCAATTCAAAAACGAATGTATTCAAGCCCGAAGTAGCCGAGTTGGTAACGCGTTATGTTCCAGGTTCTAGGTCCGAGAGGCTGCTGGTTCGAACCTTGGCTAGGTAAAAACTGCAAAAAAAAACTAAAAAGAAAAAACTAAAAACTAAAAAAACTAAAAAAGAGGTAAACACTAAAAAAAAAACTAAAAACTAATAAAAAAAAACTAAAAAAGCTAAAAAACTAAAAAAACTAAAAAAACTAAAAAAGGAAAAAAATCTGAAAAATAAAGGAGAAAAACATAAAAATAAGTTTTATGTGTGTTATGTCTGTCTGTCTTTCTATTTGGATATGACGTCTGAATTATGAATTATTTCATCATATACCAATTCAGAAACGAATGTATTCAAGCCCGAAGTAGCTGAGTTGGTAGCGCGTTATGTTCCAGGTTCTAGGTCCGAGAGGTTGCAGGTTCGAACCTTGGCTTGGTAAAAACTACAAAAAAAAACAAAAAAAAAAAAACAAAAAAGCTAAAAAAAAAAATGTAAACACTACAAAAAAAACTAAAAAGAAAAAAAAACTAAAAAATAATAAAATAACTAAAAAAGCTAAAAAAAACTAAAAAAACTAAAAAAGAAAAAAAAGAAAAAAAAGAAAAAAAAGAAAAAAGGAAAAACTGAAAAATAAAGGAGAAAAACAAAACTAAAAAAAAATAAAAAAAAAAATAAAAAAAAACTAAAAAGGTGAAAACTACAAAAAAAAACTAAAAAGAAAAAAGAAAAAAAAAACTAAAAAAAGGTAAAAACCATGACGACCGGGACACAGGAAATAATGACGACGGGGACACAGGGAATGTTCGATTAGCAATCACCATCAACAAAGCTCAAGGGCAATCATTAGAATCATGAGGTATAATTAAAAAAACTAAACAAAAGGTGAAAAACTAAAAACTAAAAAAAAAATACCAATTCAAAAACGAATGTATATACAGACCGGGACACAGGGAATATAAATGACGACCGGGACACTCAAAGATAAATTACAGACTGGGACACCGGGACACAATTGACGACCGGGACAAAGGGAATATAAATGACGACCGGGACACAGGGAATATAAATGACGACCGGGACACAGGTCTTAAAGTACCGAGAAAGCTACCTGTTGGAACATCAGTCGTTACAGACACCAGAATAAAAGGAGAAAAATGTTTGGGGGAAAGGTAAGGCTTGCATTCTTGGAGAAACAAAAGAAAGCCTTTCTGTGATCGGAAATATCTGCCATTTTTTGCGCCAAAGCTCAACGTCTTGCATCGAATAGTCTGCGTCAGGTAGAATGTCGTTCTGTAGCTCAAGTAAAGACTCCAATTTAATGGTCTTATGATCAACAGGAATGTAAGGATATTGAGATTTGACAAAACATTCTTATGAAGCTCGAAACGTTGTTTCAGTTGTGATATGACTTATTCTGGAAAAAGAAACTTGTAAGATGTTATAATGAGCAAGCAGGTCAGGATTGTTTTTATACATAATCCTTTCACCTCTTGCTCTTGGACAAGTTATCTGGAGCCCTGAAATGTTTAAAAAACACAGATTTTTATAAAAAAAATATAAGCGAAACTTAAAACAAACAAAAATTGCAAAATATAAAGAGCTTAAACTTAAAACAAGCATATATTACAAATTCAAAAGAACAGAAATATTCAAGTAAAACTTAGGAGGATCCGGTGCCTTGAAAGCATTTTTCAAATCTTAATTTTCATGTCTTGTCGGCTGACCGCTACAGAGACGAAGGGCCCATAGGCAAATTCACCCAGCAAACTAGCCATCATTGAGAGCTGTCGAGAATTTATGGTTTGTCTAGTGAGTAGGATGGCAGGATAGGTGTGAAGTTTCTAATGAATGCAAAAGAGCATGTTTCTCTGTTTTAATACCTTGTACCTTGTTGGAGAGTAAAAAAAAAAAGAGAAAAAAAAAACAGTTAAATTCTCCATAGAGGATTTTGATTTATTCGACGATAATGATACTTTGTTTCTTTACTCATTTGAAAACATAGAAAGCAATTTTCTTTTAAAATTTACTCCTAGTCTATTAACCCCCCCCCCCTTGGACAATTCCCCCTCGTGTGGGAATTTTCCCCCTTGGATAATTCCCCTTTCTAAGGGAATTCCTGCTCCATCCGTGGACAAATCCTCTTTGCAAGGGGATTCCATACCCCCCCCCCCCCGTGGACAAAATCACAACCAGAAATTATAATTCTATGTCGTGAAAAGAACCCTGTTATTCCGCCTCCTCTTGTCCCATGTACCCACTAGAGATGCAAGCTACATAGTTTTTAAGTAAATACTTTTATAGTATGGCCAAGTTAAAATGAGGCTAATCAATCCACAGGTTTGAGCTGATTCTCAATCACAACATTGTAATATAATTAAGGTACACAAATTGAAGTTTCAGTTTAATTTTATTTAAAATTATTAATTTAACCCCGTTTTTGGCTATCAGGAAGGCCGAAAGTTAGACTATTTACTAACATATGCCGTATGACCTTAGTCTCGTTATTCTTAGAGATATGGAATATCCACAAACTCGTAGAACGGCTGAGCTAGTTACAATCCAGCTGTCTCTCTGATGTTGTTATCTTTAGTCCTTGGACATCATCTCTCTCAATCGATGCAACATTTTATTTTGGACTCTCACTCCTTAGACTTTGTGGCGCAAGAATACAACGTAAATATTTTGATAAGGCCGGTCTTCGTTGGAAAATTCCCTCTTTGTTGGCTTGAACACTCCAAGTGAGGTGCTTTCTGTTCTTTTTTTCTTCGTATTAAGCTCTTCAAACATCCTGGAATTTTGTTTTTTATGTGCAGGATTTCTTTGAAAAGCAATTAGACCATTAAATAATTTCGGTTTTTATGCAGGCTTTCTTTAAAAAGAACCTTTAAGTATCTTGTATTGTATTGTATCAGATTAACGACGCTTCTTGACTACTAAGGTCCCTGCGTCGGCCGTGCAGTGCATTGCTGCAGCATGATTCGATCTCTGAGTCCCGTATTACCAAGCTAAGGTCAAACCCACTGCGCCACCACAGGACACCTTTAATTATCTTAACAACCGAAATTAGTTCTTTTTAAATTATTTTTCAGTAAAAAAAAAGTTTTCGTTGTTAAGTTCAAAATGCAAACATTGCAGTAATATCCGTTAAGAAACGACATTACCATACGGATGTTGACAAAGGGGGGTTGGTACAGTCACTGACCCTCTTTATGCCTCCAATCATGCATTATAATCATCAGGAGATCCAATCACAAAGATGCAAACAGGTTATCAAAGGCCCGTTTTGGGTAGAAGTGCATAGCAAAAAATCTGTTGAGCCAACGGGCAGTATACTTTAGCGTGGTAGACAAAGTTGGAACTTGGAAATTTTGATCGATTTTTTTTTTTGGCTCGATTAACTGAGATTTGGCAGTCTATAGTAGCTTTGCTTGGAAAGTGTCCAAATAGTCGAAAGCGCTGAATTTCGCTTAACTTTTTATAGACAGGTATCTACACCCGAGCAGGCTTCAAGATTTTGTACTTTTAAAATCCCTGACTTTCAAAACTTTGAAGGTTTGGGGCCACAAAACCCTACAACCTAAAATTTCCTGGGGGATCTCTGCTAGACTGTAGTTTTGTGTGCTTTGCATGGGAGCACTTTCCTGCGGAAGGTAGGGTGGGCTTGGAAATGGAATACGTCTCTGAAAACCTGTCCTCTCTGTACCTTTGTTCCATGAATTTCAACTGCGCCAAAGTACTTTCTTACAGAGGTAGGAGAAGTAGTGTTACGCCTCTGGTAAACTATCACTTTTACGCTGAATGGACTAAGGTACTCACCTCGTAAGCCTAAAACTGCTTGTAGGAAAAACATTAGCCTACCTTTCTGCTGAAAAATGGTGGTAGGGATGGTGGTTTGGAGATCTCAGTCCATTTTTTCCTTCAATTATGTAGTTTGAAACCCTTGCAGAATTCCAGTTGAGATGAAGTATAACATGCATACCTTACGGCTAGAAATCAGACGATGGAGAGGGAAGAAGAGATTGCGTATGGATCAGGCCACAGGCGTGCTTTGGTCCTCTTATTACGCAGATTGGGAATTCATTAAACTATTCTAGCTCAAAAAAGGTGTAACATGCCTGCTTTTCTGCTAAAAGTATTTCAGGGGGGTTTGACGATAGTTGTGGTTTTAATTATACGTATCTAAAATACGCGTAACGTTTCTAGCAAGATATGACATGCCCACCTTTTCTACTAAAATGTATGATTGAAGAACAATCCAATTGCATAATTTGAGGCCCTTGTCCTTAAGGCTGTTTGGGTCATCCACCCTATGAAAGAACCTTTTATGGATCTTTTAATCCTTCCAAGCGTGATAAAATATTGATCAAATACCATAGGGGGCTCTCAGGGTTTAAAAAGGCGCGGGGTATAGGCTGAAAGGCATACAAGAAATATGTCGGAGGCGCATCGCTCTTTACCTATTATTAAAGCATTCTAGTCTTTGCCTTCTAAAATGCTCTCATATAAATACATGTTCTTAGGGTATCAATTTCTAAGTGGATATTCTAAGTCGAGTTCAATAGATAAAGAGTCCTATAATAGCCTGATATTTTGGGACGTAATCACGACGAATATTGAAGTGGTTTCTTACATTTCCTTTTTTGCTCTTTTATTGCTAAAATTTAACAGAGTATAGTTTTTGTACGAGAGTGTAGTTTTTTCTTCCGATAATTTTTGCAATAAATCTCTATAATGTCGATCTTAAGAATTATAATTATCAGTATTATCTTGAAATCCAAGGTTATATAAGAAGCATTGCATCTAAATATAGTGACAAAAAATTGTTGTCAAAGAAGATACTGTCTTTAGTTCTGCATAGTAACTTTCTTATACCTTTCGTTTAAGTTTTTTTTGTTTTTTAGGTTGGAAAGCAGAAGGAAATATTCGTTCTGAATGATCATTTGTACAAAGTTGGTCACGATTTTGCGACTCAAACCCTTTACAAATCCTGTGATATTACTTCTCAGTCACAGCCGTTGGATTTTATTGTAGAGAAACATTTGAAAGGGAAGCAAGAAATTACTGATGCCATTGAAAAGACAAACCTTGATTGTGAAAATCTACGCAAAGGTATGTTACTGTTGTATTAACTAATCGGTTATTAAACTTCAGTTGTTGATAATTGTAATCGACTAACATTGTTAACGGTCTCTATTCCCGATCACGGATGTCTGCACCACTTCATACATTTTGCATAGGCTGCAAAGCAAATACATAATAGTAAAATATTATACTGGCATGTTAATAAATTGAAAGGGAGTAGCCGATCCGGACTAGTCCCAGTTAAAGATAGAAATGGGGTCACAATTAGTGATAAGGAAAAAGTTAAAGAAAGATGGGTGGAACATTTTGAGAATGTGCTAAACCGAGATACAGTTGCAGGAAAAGATATAGATGAAAATGAAAAAGTTTGTGATACCTTGGATGTGAAGGAAGATTTGTTTAGTGAGGAAGAATTGGCGACAGTACTAGAAGGATTAAAAAATAATAAGGCCCCAGGTGCTGATAGTATGATTAATGAGTTCCTTAAATATGGTGGCTCTGAGGTTAGGAATAAGCTACTGAAGATTATGAACATGATTTTTGAAAAAGGGGAAGTACCCAATGATTTTAGGAAAACCTTAATTAAACCACTGTATAAGAAAGGTGACAAGAGTGAATGTCGGAATTATCGAGGCATTAGTCTGGTCTCTGTAGGTAGCAAATTACTGAGTAATATGATACTTTTTAGACTGAGACATGCTGTAGACAAAGTTTTAAGGGAAGAACAATGCGGTTTTAGAAAAGGTAGAGGATGTGTCGACCATGTTTTCACTCTTAGGTTAATAATTGAGAAGTCTCTTCGTTGTCAAACACCTTTGGTCCTTAGTTTTATCGATTATGAGCAAGCTTTCGATTCTGTTGATAGAACAGCGTTAACAAAGGTCTTATCGTTATATGGTATACCAGAAAAATACATTAAAGTGATTTGCGCTATGTACGAGAATAATACTGCTGCGGTTAAGGTAGGAAATGAGGTTAGCAACTGGTTTTGTATTAAATCAGGAGTTAAGCAGGGTTGTGTTCTATCCCCCTTTATATGGATCATTTTGATGGACTTCGTCTTAAGGAGCACAGGAAAGGCAATTGGAGACCATGGAATCAAATGGGGAGGAAGAACGCTCCTGGACTTAGATTATGCTGATGATTTAAGCATATTAGATGAAAGTGTGAGCAAAATGAATGAATTTTTAGAGGTTTTACGAGTTCAGGGTGCTAAAATAGGCTTGAAAATTAATGTTAAGAAGACTAAGTCACTAAGGTTAGGAATAAGTGAAGATGAACAGGTGACCTTAGGTAACGAAAAGATTGATCAGGTTGGGAGCTTCAGTTACCTTGGTAGTATTATTAGTAAAGATGGTGGGAGCAGTGAAGATGTTAAAAGTAGAATAGCTAAAGCTCAGGGTGTTTTTTCACAGTTAAAAAAAGTTTGGAAGAATAGAAAGATAAGCCTACAAACCAAGATTAGAATATTGGAAGCTACAGTGATGACAGTGGTCAAATATGGCTCTGAAGCATGGACACTCCGAAAAGCAGATGAAAATTTACTAGATGTTTTCCAGAGAAATTGCCTACGGATTGTTCTGGGTACCCGGCTGACTGACCGTATTTCAAACAGTAGGTTGTACGAAAAATGTGGTTCAATCCCGCTTTCTAGGGCTATAATGAAAGAAAGGTTGAGATGGCTAGGCCACGTTCTACGGATGAAGGATGACAGATTACCGAAGATTGTCCTTTTTGGCCAACCGTCTGGGGCTACACGGAAAGCAGGTCGTCCTTGTCTGGGTTGGGAGGATGTCATAAATAAGGATTTAAAGGAAATGGGAACTTCCTGGGAGGGTGTAAAGAGGGAGGCTTTAAATAGATTAGGTTGGAGGAGGAGCGTGCGTAGCTGTGTTGGCCTCAGGCGGCTTGGTTCTGCAGTGAGTTATTAGTAGTAGTAGTAGTAGTAGCAAAGCAATTACTTTTGTTCATTTTAAGTTTCAACATGGTCTGTACTTTCATGAAAAAACTTGTCAATTAATATTGCTCGTTTGTAGTTTAAAAAAGTTATATAAGGCTTGAGTATTAAACTCGCATATTTATATGTGTACTCAAGAAAGACAAGAATGAACAACACGAAATTTGTTTTTATTCTGAAGGTGGAAACTATCCACGGTATAATATGTCGTGTAATATCACTATTATAATATGTCTGAAGCTCCTATTGGAAGAAATTGGAGGTTTTCTTCCGCTTTCTATTGTTTACTAACAATATAAACAACCAACTTTCTCTTACCTCGTGGAAACAGATGAATTAGCCAACTGAAATGGCTGGGCCTAATTCTCAGAACCAATTGAGTCTGGTAGGAAATGTAAAAAAATACCAGCTTGGAAATAAACTAGACCTACGTTGTCCGGACAACGTGAAGTGTTGCGGCAACCTTTGTCCGGCTTCACCGACTAAAGTGTTGCGAGAGCAATACTTTGGTTTTGTTTCTTCGATATCGATCAGTAATCACATCATCAAAGGCTATTCCTCAACGTTGAAAAAACAACAAAGTTTATTTGGCACATCTGATACCATTTCTCTACCGCAATCCCAAGTCCGGAAAACCGAATGATAAACTCAGCTGAAATCACGAGCAGAAATGGGTAGAAACAATAGATGGCAGCACTTTCGGACCCGTGGGAAAATGCCACATTTTTGCTTCTGTAAATCTTTCTTTTTTTTCTGTGGAGCTTTCCAAAATTCAATGTCATATTCATCAATCCGGCCTGAGGTCCACACTTTCCGTAAAAACTGCACAGGTTAAACCATTAGGCTACCAGTTTCTGGGAATAAGCTGAGATCGGCAGCATAGGAAAACAAAAACCGGAACAAAACCAAAGTGTTGCTTTCGCAACATAAATATATAGGAAAGAAAATTCGGAGATATTCATAAACAGACAGAAAACAAATTGCGCTCTTAGCTATCATTTACAATTTTCCAGCTCTGTTAGCACTGGAGGGAAACAAGGCTCAGGTCAGTGCCATCTACTTAAATATGGTTGTCTTCTTTTATAAGATAGGGGGATTTACGATAACGGGTTTACGACGAAGGTGATTTCAATGATGCACTTTTCGTTTGGATTTAACGTCACATTGTATTTGAGGAGGTTGAGGCTCTCTTTGAAATTATAAAAAAATCGGTTATCGTTGTTAAAAATTGCTGTTCAGTTAAATCCTTATAAATGTTACTGACCTTACCTCAAAATTCTTCGGTTTTTTTTGTGCTATTTGGGGTGAATACTATAAAATGGTAATTGTCTTTTTCTTGATATCCTTTTCATCCTGAAAAGAACTGTGGCTTTTTACGTCTGTGTATGGTAATTGACCATTTTTTTTCTTTTCTTTTTACTTCAAAACTAGAATACTGGCTCTAACCGTTGTATCTATTTTTTGAGTGTTCATTTTGTACTATTTTAATTAACGTGATATTCAAAGAATGACAAAGAATATGAAGAAACATCTCTTTTCGTAAACGCTTATTTTGCGTCAAACATTCGTGCTTTCTTTCAAAAGAAACAAGAGGAATTTGGTTGTAAAAGGGAAAATAATTAAACAGTGTCAAAAGAAATGTAAGTAATGACAGGGTAAAGAGATTTCTACTTTGCACACAGCTCTGTTCTCAGTTCAGCTTGGAAGGAATTTTGTAATATATCCGAATTCGTGATTTTAAATATTATGTTGTTTGGGAATGTGTAACTTTTCTCTTATGAATTGCAGGGAAGAAAAGTAAAAAATAAAAATAAGAAAATTTATAGAGTGTGTAATTTCAGATTTAAATCATGGTTTTTCAGTCGTTAATGTTTGTTCGCAACGTACAAATAGATGTTTTCCTTTTGCGTCTAAACGACCATATGAGCAACCCCCCCCCCCTCCAAGGGAGTAATTATTTCACTCATTTTGAAATTTACGAAATATTTCCTCTATAAATCTCTCAAGTGAAAGTCTAAACTCACCCCCTGAAATTTTACTTTTCGGAAATATGTCTATATAAAAAGAAAATTATTCCTAAGAAACAGAAAGAATTGATCGAATTGATTAACTTTAATTTAAATTTTCATGTAACAATGTATTCTTAATCGAGGTCTATAAGTACAATGCATATACATTGTATTGTAATTCTTCGTTTCGCAGGTTTTGACTTATTACCAAATTATATGTTTTCTGTACTTTTTTAACCCTATTAATTCAACTATTTTTCCTCTTTGTTCCTTTTTTCCTAATTCCATGCTCCTTTCAAACAGGGAATTTTCAATCTCATTTTCCTTTCTTTCCCCATCTGCTATTTTTTGTTCTTTAATTTAATGATGTCGCAGTATTGCAAATTTGTATTGCTAGAATTTTACGATTAAAACTAGCTTTTCAATTACAACTTTAAGTATAATTTTGAGAAACTCGTATGTGTTTAAACTAAACTCGCAACCGTTCACGAGATATTGCTGATACGTTCTTATTGACAACCAGCATGCATATTATGTCTTTTCATTTAGCTTTAAAGTAACGTAAACTTTCCTTGTAAGTTTCTACTTTATACCCTATTTCAGTCCCAAGATATCCCGCCTATACAATTTTGACAACCTAGATGCACTTACACTATTTTAATTTAGTTCCATAGCAGCAGTATTAGAAGCAGGAGTAGTAGTAGAAGTAGTAGCAAAAGTGGTAGTAATATTAGTAGCCCTGAAAATTTTGGCTTAATGCCCTAAGGTTTGCTTTTTGCTGGGGTATTGTCAATAAACCCTATGATAGCCGACGCGTATCTAGTTTCTTTTGATTTTAGTTCTAGTTCTTAACACTTTGAGAACCATACGATCGTCTCTCAAATGCTGTTCTAGGTGACGGCGTGTAGGGGAAATAGACTTGTTCTTTGAAATTGTTTGAATTTTGCGCCTTAAAAAAAAAGAACCTACCGCTAGTGATAATACATTGCAAGCCATTTAGTATTTGTCCTGGACTTATAGTTAGTATTTGTTTACGTATTGGGCTCTTTTGTATTTTGTTTTCCTCTTTTCAAAGCATTTTTCCATTTACTTTATATTTCAGTCTTGCTCTTCTTCTTCTTCTTCAAAACAGCAGCACACTTTAGGACCCTAATGATTTCCTGACGATAGCATCATGTATATTGTGTTCACATTGAATTTGTTTTAACATGATTTGAAATAATTTCAGCAGGTGTTAATAGGTCTTGTTGCTGATGAAGTTAATATTCTCTATATAAAGCTTGAAAATAATTATTTATTTAAGTCCATTTTTATTATCTTTTAGAAATTGATTCTTTCATTACTAAAAGTAAGACTGACCATGACCAGACCCAGCGATTGTTTAATAGTATTCATGAGACCTTGGATGATATAGATGCTTGTATTGAACGAAGTTTTCATCCTCAGCTGACTGAAGCAATGAAAAATCAGTCTAATTCAAATGTTGCTCAACCTGAAGAGCAAATTCTAGCTGGAACAGAACACCCTAAAGCACCGAAATCCTGTAAAAAGGTGATTCTTTTGTGCATTGGTAAGAAAAAGCCGCGTAAAAAGGGAGAAATATCACATAATATGTGTCTATCTGGGTTTCCTGGGGCCGTAGGTGAGAACAGGCCGTATTTTTTTTCTGATTGTTAGGATATTTTTTTTTCGTATAAAGTTATGAGAATTTAAGTGATACTGAACAAAATTAAGCTGGACCCTAGCCAATTCCAGTGCTCGCCTCCTAAAATCTGCCATATGGTCTGAAAAACGATAAAGTTGTACTCTGTTTTTCCTTAAAAAAGTATAATAATATTAGAATAATTTTGAGCAATTGACACGGCAATTGATAATGCTGGGAAAGTTAACAAGGTGTGGCAGCTGTGTCTACTTCATTCGTCTGACTTGAATCAAAGCAATCTCTCCTCCAAAAAAAAAAAAAACTCCTTCTAAATTTATGTCTGATCCAGCATTCACATAGGAGTCTCTCGGGCCCGATCTAAATCTCAATCTTACCACAATTTCCTCTATTATGTCTATCGTTTTCTACGTAATTGTCCTGTTTAGATTTTTCTTTTACCCCTTCCCCCTATCCTTAACTGAAGTAAGTCCTCCAAAATACACCCGTACGTGTTTCGTACAGCAGATATAAGTTAAAGTATATGGGTAATAGTAGCTGCATTCAAAAAACTCGATGCATTTAGCTGTGTTTATGCTTCATTTACAGTCTAAAAAACAGAAAATCAGCTGATTTTAATTCTAAAAACTGAGTAGTCTTGAACTTCAGATGTGCAATAGAAAAGACTTCTAGGTGAAATATATCTAATTAAGTAACTTATATTGTTCTAGGACATCTATTAGGCATAAGGAATTTATTTTGAGAATTCTTTTTGGCTGGAGTCTAGAAAAAAATCACCCACTTCGATATTTTCTGATAGAACTAACCTTTTCTAGTTATTAAAAAAGGGTTTGTATTACTTTTCTTTTTCTACTCCGTATTTTAAGATTTAAGGGCCTCGCAATTCATTTGTCAACATTTTCTTTTTTTCGCCAAATGAAAAAGTGTACTTATCAAGTACTATAAGGTGTTTTCTAGTTAGTAAAGAAGGGTTTATAAACGGCTTATCTTTTTCTAGTCCGTATTTTAAGATTAAAGGGCCTCGCAATTCTTTTGTCAACATTTTCCTTTTTTCGCCAAATGAAAATGTGTACTTAACAAGTAGTATAAGGCATTTCCAACCAATTTGTGATTCCTTTTTCATTAGCAAACAGGTAGCTACGCTTCCTCAGGGTCTTTTGCCCAGAATCCCTCTCGAAATCTCTAGTAGACGATTTCTTTTTTTGTTCTTACATTTTAATGTATTCAATCCATGTATGAGGTGTTAAATTATAGTTTATTAATAGTTTAAAATTATAGTTTATTGTTCAATTGAATTCCTCTTTTGAGTTTTTGTCCATGTTATTTTGTGTTTTCAAATTTAGTTGAGAAAATTTCTAATCTCTTAATTGTATTCAGCTAAGTACTTCTTTTTTTTATGGCACTTGGTATTAACCAAGTGACATATAGCAGTCGCCAATTCTGTCGGTCTGTCTGTCGGTCCCAGTTTTGCTACTTTAGGCACTTCCAGGTAAGCTAGGACGATGAAATTTGGCAAGCGTATCAGGGACCGGACCACATTAAATTAGAAATAGTTGTTTTCCCGATTTGACCATCTGGGGGGGAGTGGGGGCCGGTTAATTCGCAACAAATAGAAAAAATGAAGTATTTTTAACTTATGAGCGGGTGATTGGATCTTAATGAAATTTGATGTTTGGAATGATATTGTGTCTCAGAGCTCTTATTTCAAATTCCGACTGGGTCTGATGATATTGGGGGGAGTTGGAGGGGGGAAACCTAAAATCTTGGAAAACACTTAGAGTGGAGGGATCGGGATGAAACTTGATGGGAAAAATAAGCGCAAGTCCCAGATACATAATTGACATAATCGGAACTGATTTGCTCTCTTTGGGGTAGTTGGGGGGGGGAGTAATTCTTAAAAATTAGAAAAATGAGGTATTTTCAACTTACGAACGGGTGATCGGATCTCAATGAAATTTGATGTTTAGAAGGATATCGTGTCTTAGAGCTCTTAATTTAAATCCCGACCGGATCTGGTGATGGGGGCGGGGAGTTGGGAGGGGGAAACCTAAAACTTGGAAAACACTTAGAGTGGAGGTATCGGGATGAAACATGGTGGGAAAAATAAACACAAGTCCTAGATAGATGATTGACATAAACGGAACGGATCCGCTCTCTTTTGGGTTGTTGGGGGGGGGGAGTATTTCTGAAAAAAATGAGGTATATTTAACTTACGAACGGGTGATCAGATCTCAATGAAATTTGATATTTAGAAGGATATCGTGGCTCAGAGCTCTTATTTTAAACCCGAACGGATCTGGTGACATTGGGGGGGGGGGGGAGTTGGGAGGGAGAAACCTAAAAATTGGAAAAAACTTAGAGTGGAGGGATCGGGATGAAACTTGGTGAAAAAAAAAACACGAGTCCTAGATACATGATTGACGTAACCAGAACGGATCTGCTCTCTTTGGGGTAGTTGGGGGGGGGGGGGGTTAATTCTGAAAAATTAGAAAAAATGAGGTATTTTTAACTTACGAACGGGTGATTGGATCCCCATGAAATTTGATTTTTAGATGGATATCGTGTCTCAAAGCTCTTATTTTAAATCCTGACCGGATCTGGTGACATTGAGGAAAGTTTGGGGTGGGGAAACCTAAAATGATGGGAAACGCTTAGATTGGAGGGATTGGGATGAAACTTGGTTGGAAAAATAAGCAGAAGTCTTGCATACGTGATTTACATAATTGGAACGGATCCGCTCAATTGCGGGGGGGGGGGGGGTAATTCTGAAAAATAAGAAAAATGACGTATTTTTAACTTACGAAGGAGTGATCGGATCTTCATGAAACGTCATATTTAGAAGGACCTCGTAACTCCGATATCTTATTTTAAATCTCAACCGAATCAAGCGTAATCGGGGGGGGGGGGGAAGTTGGGGACCGGAAATCTTAGAAAATACTTAAAGCGGTGAGATCAGGATGAAACTGGATGGGAAGAATATAAACCTGGCTAAGATACGTGACTGACATAACTGGACCGGATCTGCTCTCTTTGGTGGAATTGGGGGGGGGGGGGTAATTTTGAAAATTGAGGTATTTGTAACTTACGAAAGGGTGACCAGATCTTAATGAAATTTGATATTTAGAAGGATCTTGTGCTTTAAAGTTCTAATTTCAAATTCCGACCAGATCCTGTGACATTCGGGGGAGTCGGAGGGGGGAACCGGAATTCTTGGAAAACATGAAAATTGGAGTATTTATATCTTACGAATAGATGATCGGATCGTAATGAAATTTGATTTTTCGAAGGAATTCATGTCTCAGAGCTCTTATTTCAAATCCCGACCAGATCTTTTGACATTGTGGGGATTTGGAGGGGGAAATTTCGGAAAAACACTTGGAGTGTAGGAATCGGGATGAAGCTTGGTGGATAGAATAAACAAATGTCCTTGATACGTGATTGACAGAATCGTACTGGATTCGCTCTCTTTGGGGGAGTTGGGGGGAGGGGTTCAGTGATTTGGCGAGTTCGGTGCTTCTGGACGTGCTAGGGCGATGAAAATTGGTAGGCGTGTCAGGGAGCTGCACAATTTGACTTGATAAAGTCGTTTTCCCAGATTCGGCCATCTGGGGGGCAAAAGGGAGAGGAAAAATTAGAAAAAATTAGGTATTTATAACTTACGAGTGGGTGATCGGATCTTAATGAATTTTGATATTTAGAAGGACTTTGTGACTCAGAGCTCTTATTTTAAATCTTGACCGGCATTAAGCCTCTTATTTTCCTTTTTAAATCAATCTATTGATTCATAGAATTTTGTTAGAGCTCATACCATGTGATCTCTTGGCTCTTAGCTCTTCTCGCCTCGTCACAAGTGCCATATGAGCTCTTCGCTCTTGTTTCCTTAGTAAACTCTTCTTTCTTAAGTTTTAGTCAAAGAATTTTAGTACTTTTTTGTAAGTTTTTCTCAAGTAAATTTGAACTTTTCAAGTTTTTGTGGAGGTTTGAAATATTTAAAAGATAGTTCAAGTAAATTTGTCCTTTTCAATTTTTATTATAACATTTTTCCATCACTCTTACTTTATTCTATATTTCCACCAATTTTGATGCTTTTTGCCAGAACTGAACGATTCTTATGCTTAATGGCCCCTCTAATTTCATATTCTGATCTCTGGTGAAACTTGGATGCCAAACGCGACAAGCATATTCTTACTATCAACTGCAAAATCAATAAGAAATTCTTAAAAAACTTGCTGCGCATGCTGTGAACATATGCTGCCGGAAAGTGCCATTACTGTAGAGGAAAATAAACGGCTTCACCGTTGTGACAATCCCTCTGTTTCCGTAGACATTTTCAATAAAATAAAGTATCTTATTTTTGGTTCAGGTTGCTCATTCCCCGTGTCTTACTAGACCTCTAATAAAATTCACCCAAAATTAAATTAATGTTCGACAAATAAAAAATCAGGATGTTCTACGAATCTGCAAGCCATTGCTGAAATGCTCTAAAAATTGGTTTTTGCTCTTGAGAACCTCAAATAATGGATAAATTACATTGCTTAGTAATATTCTTTTCTTTCTTTTTTTTTGTAGCCTCGAATGTTAATAAAAGAGAAATATGCCAATTTTAATCAGATCTCTACTCAGTCAAAGCCAACGAAGCCCAAGCTTTCCCTTTACAATGGTCCTAGTCAGAAACATGTTTCCAAGATTTTGGGGAAAGAAATCAGTTGTCCGAAAAAGGTGGAATCTCCAGTTCAAACGAAGATCAATAATTTTTTTCCTCATGTTGAAATGAGAAGCTTTTCTAACAGAGCCAGGTAAGAATGGTAAAAGGAGTAAGTTATTTTTCAGTTTTCCATTATCTATGTTTTTTCTTTCTTTTATATCTGTTTTTTTTTTCTTTGCTCTTTGATCATGGAATCATCTAAAAAATTACTATTTGTACTGGTAATTTTAATTAAGCTACTTTTTGTAAACTCCTGCCTCAAGGGCCCTACTATAGGTCCTTCAACTATGCAATCGAAAAGTCTTATATGACTGATTTCACAAAAGTTCTAAATGTTCACCTTGGCGTTCAAATATAATTGTGTAGTCTCTGTCGTAATAAACTAATTGCATAATTTAGGGTCCTTGCCCAGGGGTCTACAAAGATCTTGTTATTTTAACTTCGATGTTATACCAGTCAGCTTGAATGAAACTTAAACATTGTATGAAACACACATACCAAACCTGTATTTCTTGTGTTTTTATTTAAAACTTAATGTTGGCCTTAAGTTTTTAATCAGAAACATCAACAATTCTTAAGCAGCACCAATAGTAGAAATAAAACACCCAGCTTGATTTGTACGCTAATTGGTAACAAATTTGGAAACTTGATTATGACTTCAGACCAATCAGGAGCATTCTCTGAATGCTGTTGAAACATAAATATTTTAATGAAAATCACATACGACAGTTACCTATCTAGTGTGGATTGAAGGATCTGAGAAGGAGTACAACCTCTCGAGCATTAAATAAATTTCTCCTTAAATGCTTAAGCCGACTGCACCTTAAAAGCTGCCTCATCCCACGGAATTGAGCTAAAGATAATGGGTAAGTTTATAATTTATTTAGGGAACACTTATTATTCAAACCTGTCAGTACCTGCCCCCAAATACTTGTGTACTTAATTTAAAAATGCAATTTAAGAAAAGCTTTCTCTGAACATCCTTTTAAAAAGAAAACAAAGGCTACGAGAGAAGTTTAGGTCAAGTTATCTTTCTTGAATCTTTGAGTTTTCTAGCCTAGTTTTAAAACTACAAAGAAAATAACTGCCTCGACCTAGGGCATGGACAACAGTTCCATGCATATATGAACAGCTGATATGATATAGTAGTTTTCTTGCTGGGAACACCAGAACGGTATGTTGTCCAATTTAAGCCGTTCATCATATACAACTTTTACTAGTCTGGAAATGCAACATTTCCCAGGCACCGCTCGAGAGTAAGGAGTCAAATCCCTCTCGTCTATTTTTTTTCTATCACTTTTTTATTGAAAGGGAG
This sequence comes from Artemia franciscana, assembly GCF_032884065.1. Classification (NCBI taxonomy): domain Eukaryota; kingdom Metazoa; phylum Arthropoda; class Branchiopoda; order Anostraca; family Artemiidae; genus Artemia; species Artemia franciscana. The sequence continues at coordinate 9,336,122 of NC_088873.1, forward strand.
GTGGCTCATTCGATTGGAAATTCACAGATTTCATATCCTTTTTAAAGGGCATCAAGTCGACTCAGCTATTTTTCTGGCACCACCACTACCCCTCTTACCCCCAATACATCTGATAAAAAATTTTCGAGATAGCCATTTTTCTCAGAATTTGCAAATAATGCAAACAATACGTCTCCAGGAATAACTTGACCACGCCCCTAGCGTAAAGGTTTTAAGTTATGCAAATTGCCAACTGTTTACAGATAGGTTTTATGATGGAAAACGTGGGTATGTCTGTTTTGGGTGTCGCATTACCTCGAATCCTTCAGGAATCGTTCTCTATACCAATAGAAACACACCTTATGTAGAGGAGGGAGGGTGTTAAGGGGCCTGGAAATGCGCCAAGTTTCTTTTGTCCCTGATCGGTTCAAAACTTACAGCCGTATGCACTTGGCTGAGAGGAACCTAATGGAAAAAGGGTGGCAAGGGTCCTCCGAAAATAAAGCTAAAAAAGGTCAAAATTTTTTCGATCGCCTGAAAACTTGTATTCTATGTTTTTGGGTCCCCATTGCAAAAGAAAAAAAATATCGGTTCCCCCGAAAGAGCCACCAAGCGATCGATCAAAGAATTGTTTTTCTAAAGGTTTTGAAACTTGCACCCGTGAGTTTGTTGGCCAAGGGGATCCTAATAGAGAAAAAAAAATGTGTAAATAGGTTTGCCTGAAAATTGGGTCTGAGAAGGGTTCAGAAGACATCTTTGTCTGGACGGCTTGACACTTAACGCCACAAGTCTTCGTGCCAAGGAAACCCTAATGAACAGAAACGATTTTAATCTGGGGTATCAACCCCAAAAAGGACAGCAAAATATTTTTCGAACTGTTTGAAACTTATATCCTTAAGTTCAAGAGCCATGGTGATACTAATGCACGATAAAAAAAAATTGGAAAGAATATCTGATTCCCCAAGAAATTGCGATTCCTCGGCACGCTTCTTTTGGTATTATCTCTTTGAGCCGCGAGCCTGTTTTCACGTTGTTCTTGTGATTCCTCGGCACGATTTTTTTTTTGTGAATTTCTTTTTGAGACGCAAGCCTGTTTTCACGTTGTTCTTGTGATTCCTCGGCACGCTTTCTGTTCTAACTTTTCTCTTTTAGCCGCAAGCCTTTTGGCATTACCTCTTTGAGCCGCTTCCTCGACTGTTTCTTCTGCCATTCTAGGATTTATGCTAAAATTTCTCACACGATTTGATTCCTCGACTGTTTTTTCTGCCATTGTAGGATTTATACTTAAATTTCTCTTTGAATCGCCCCCTTATATACTTACAATGACGTCATATACAAAGCCTTATATATTTATAATAACGTCATGTGTGTACAAACAAACATACAACTTATTTATATATATATATATATATATATATATATATATATATATATATATATATATATATATATATATATATATATATATATATATATATATATATATATATATATATATATATATATAGATAGATAGATAATTCTGTTCGTTTTAAGTTTTAATGTTATTCCTTACTTTCAGTTGGAAAAACTTGTTTTTTTTTTATTTATTAAAAACCACAAGTAGAACACATACGACATCTTTGGTTTATTGTCACATAAAAATCATAGTTATGAAGCTGCTTAAGGTAAAATTAAATGCTAAGATTGGCCGGACAATAACAAAAACAAATTATTGATTATATTGGCCATTGTTTTACAAAATTTGAACTTTAGCGTAAAGAGCGAGGTATTGACGAGGGGGTGATCTCCTTCATATGCGTAATATGAGGGGGTTCGCCCCCTTTTCAGTACCTCGCTCTTTACGAAAAAGTTCGAATTTTATTTCCAATTCTTTAAGAATGACCCCTGAATCACATAGGCCGTTAAACTAGAATACATAGCTCTTTTGAAATTACTAAAAATACTTTCGCGTGAACAATGAGGTATTGTTGTGGGGACGAACCCCCTCATATACGTAATAATTTCTGTTCGTTTTAAGTTTTAATATTGCTCCCTACTTTCAGTTGAAAACTTGTTTTTTTAATTTCATTTCTGATCGTTCTTTGAATAACGCTGGGATATACAGCATGCCTTCATAGAAATTATCTCCTCCGTGAAAAATTCCTCCTTGGAAAGATCTTCCTATTAACCCAATCCCCTCACCCCCACCAGAAAAATCCCCCTGAAAACGTCTGTAGGCTATACTTACGATTAAAAAGTACTATATGTAAACAATGGGCAAAGTTCATAACTTGCAGCTCTTCCCATGGGGACTGTGGTGATGAAGTCGTTCTCAAAGACGTAGTTAATAGATATTTTAACTATGCTGAAGAAAATGGCAATCTCAAAATTTTGATCCGGTGACTTTAGGAAAAAATGAGCGTGGGAGGGAGCCTAGTTGCTCTCCAATTTTTTTGATCGCTTAAAAAGGGCACTAGAACTTCAAATATCCGTTCAAATGAGTCCTGTTACAAAATTCTAGGACCAATTGGTCGATACGATCACCCTTGAGAAAAATAAAACAAATAAACACGCATCTGTGATCTTTCTTGTGGCAAAAATACAAAATCCCACATTTGTGCATATAGGAGCTTGAAACCTCTACAGTAGGGTTCTCTGATACGGTGAATCTGATGATGTGATTATCTTTAAGATTCTATTAATTTTAGGGGGTGTCTCGTCCTTTTTCGAAAATAAGGCAAATTTTCTCAGGCTCATAACTTTTGATGGGTAGAACTAAACTTGATGAAACTTATATATATAAAATCAGTATAAAAATTCAATTCTTTTGATGCATCTATTGGCATCTAAATGTGTTTTTTAGAGTTTGGTTATTATTGAGACGGGTCGCTCCTTACTTACAGTTCGTTACCACGAACTGTTTGATGCTGGAAAGACATATTTTTGGGGAGGTAATTGACTCCCTGAATAAAAGACTAATAAGATTGCCTTTATTTATTTTTCAATTTCTGTGTGCCTTACCAAAATTCAGTTTGAAAGAAGAAACGCACGGGTTTTGTTTAACTTACTCTGAATTTTGTGATTATATTTTTTATTTATTCATTTATTGAGACAACTCAGTGATATCCGGAAGCATCTGCCTGTCCCTTGGCTGCCACCTTGGCCCTTGGAATAAATTGCAGGAAGACGAGGGAAAATCCAGTCCCACTGATTTTTTTTCACTGTATTTGAACCCCATAGAGGGTAGTAAAACAACTTTTTATAGAATAAGAATAAAAATGATGGTATTTGCCTTGTGTCGCAGATGCCGCAGGGGACCTCCTAGAAAGATCCCAGGTGTTCACTTCTTAAAGAATAAGAAATAGATAAATGGTTTAAATTAACTCTTGGTAATTTGAAAAGAATAAAAGTTTAACACATATATAATTAATGAAACTTGACGGATTGTTTAAATAGAAGGATATTTGAGTTGCGGAACAACACTGTTGTTTTTGTAGCTTTTATTTTCTCGTGGCTAGCTGAATCTAGCCCTGAAGTTGCAAGAGATGTAAACTCAAATGTTTTCCTAGCCATGAGAATTGTCAAATGGGGCAGAATAGTTTCAATGAAGTCTGTAAAGTTTCCAGTGGTTTACAAAAAACCGTTCAATGTTATATTAAATCTTAAATCTGAGTTCTCTCATTCGTACCTTAGGATGAGAAAATCAAGTGTTGCGCATTCAAAGACAGCACGCTGTAGTCTCTTCTTCTTGATTGAGGGTTGCAGGAATCGATTGCTTGCAAGTAAATCTTTCTTTTGCTGGGATGAGGCTCTGCGTTTTTGTACGGCGATGCATAGCTATATGTTCCCTTTTTTTTTCAAAGTGCAAATGACAGTTTTTTTTTATTCTATGGTGCTAATGGTTCTCATTTGGTCCCGAAGAGTTACAAGAACATTCGGTCCCGGTTTCGCTGATTTCATTTATTGAGATGCTAGCTTATCCAAAATTTTGTTTCCTCTTATTCCTAGGCTTGGAATATCCTGAGACTCATTCTACCCTTGGATTTGTAGCTCAAAGATTAACTGCCTTAGTTCGAATTGGCAAGAGGCTTTGGACTTCTTATATTTATCTTTTTTAGACAAGTTAGAATTTCCTTCCAACGTAAATAGACAGTTCTTGGTCTTCTGAGAATCCAAGATTACATTTTCTTTTTCAGAGATAAAATTATCTCTGTAACTTTTCTATTCGAATTTTTGGTTCTGCGAATTTCCTACAGTCTGTCTTAAGTAAAACACCCTCGCTTCACTCGCTTCAAAGCTTAACATTTTTGAAATCACATAACTTTGAATACTTGTAGGACTTCGTATTGTCTCTTCGATAACCTGAGTGAATTTCTGTATATCTCAATAATTTTTGGGAAATAATATGGAAATCCTGATTTCGAGAATTTTTTTTAAAATTAAAATTCTTTATGTTTATTATAATCTTAGACGTTTAATGCCGTGAAAAGGAAGCAAGAAGACATGCGCTATCGTATATCCAAAAAATCAATCGTGCATTCAGAAATAAAAGTTTATACAGTAAAACGTATCATATATTTTCTGGGAAACTTAGACTTAAAAGCAAAATTTCTGTATCTTAATGTAAAGTCGGTGAATTTACTACATATACGCACAAAAAAATATTCTTTGCGCAAAATGATGAAAACTATTAGTGCCATTAATCATAGTTTCCACCTTTAAGGGGATGGTTTGGGCTGGGATTCCTCGAATGGAAGGGTCGAAGATTCTCTGGCCACAATTTATCGAAGGCTTAATACTGATAAAAAAAAACAACAAAAACAATATTGATGCAGAGTTTGACGATTAGTTCTTGCACGCAAAACTTATTTCAGAAGTCTTTATTTACAAATCAACCATACAATTAACTACTTACAGTAATCATAGCACATCTGCAATCATGATTCGGGAGCATACAAGCTTATTACCCCTGAAGTATAGTTGTATGTGCTGCTTCACAACTGTCCCCATCGGTCGCAGTTGCTGCAACACTCACGGGGCCTTGGCATCGGAGATCTAGTTATTCCCAAAATTCTCTGCGATCTTTATTCCTCAATGATAAAAAAGCAACTATATATATATATATATATATATATATATATATATATATATATATATATATATATATATATATATATATATATATATATATATATATATATATATATATATATATATATATATATATATATATATGTATATATATTATATATATATATATATATATATGTATATATATATATTATATGTATATATATATATATATATATATATATATATATATATATATATATATATATATATATATATATATATATATGTATATATATATTATATGTATATATATATATATATATATATATATATATATATATATATATATATATATATATATATATATATATATATATATATATATATATATATATATATATATATATATATATAGATACATATATATACATATATATATATATATATATATATATATATATATATATATATATATATATATATATATATGTATATATATATTATATGTATATATATACATATATTATATGTATATATATATATATCTATATATATAAAAATAAGTTGTCTGTCTGTGGATGTGTGGATCAGGTGACGTCACCTGAAAAAACTGGATCAGGTGACGTCAAAACTGAAAAAACTAAAAAAGGCAAAAACTACAAAAAAAACTAAAAACTAATAAAAAAAATAAAAAAGCTAAAAAACTAAAAAAACTATAAAGGTAAAAACCAATAAAAAACTAAAAAAAAAAACTGAAAAAACTAAAAAAAGGCAAAAACTACAAAAAAAAAAACTAAAAACTAATAAAAAAAGTAAAAAAGCTAAAAAACTAAAAAAACTAAAAAAACTAAAAAAAGGTAAAAAACTAAAAAAAAATAAAAAATAAAAAAAAAATAAAAAAAAGGAAAAAACTGAAAAATAAGCTAAAATAAAGGTAAAAACCAATAAAAAACTAAAAAGAAAAAAAGGAAAAAACTAATAAATGACGACACTCAAAGAGAAAGCGACCAGGACAAAAGGAATGTTCGATTAGCAATCAACAAAGCACCGGGACACAGGGAGTATAAATGACGACCAGGACATAAGTAAAAAAAAAAAACTATCTATATATATAAAAATAAGTTGTCTGTGGATCTGTGGATCGTGGATCAGGTGACGTCACCTGAAAAAACTGGATCAGGTGACGTCAAAACTGAAAAAACTAAAAAAAGGCAAAAACTACAAAAAAAAACTAAAAACTAATAAAAAAAATAAAAAAGCTAAAAAACTAAAAAAACTAAAAAAAGGCAAAAACTACAAAAAAAACTAAAAACTAATAAAAAAGCTAAAAAACTAAAAAAACTAAAAAAAAGGCAAAAACTACAAAAAAAACTAAAAACTAATAAAAAAAATAAAAAAGCTAAAAAACTAAAAAAACTAAAAAAACTAAAAAAAGGTAAAAAACTAAAAAAACTAAAAACTAAAAAAAAACTAAAAAAAAGGAAAAAACTAAAAAATAAGCTAAAATAAAGGTAAAAACCAATAAAAAACTAAAAAAAAAACTGAAAAAACTAAAAAAAGGCAAAAACTACAAAAATAAAACTAATAAAAAAACTAAAAAATCTAAAAATCTAAATAAACTAAAAAAGAAAAAAAAGGAAAAAAATAAAGGAGAAAAACAAAACTAAAAAACGAATGTATATACAGACCGGTACACCGGGATACAAATGACGACCGGGACACAGGGAATATAAATGACGACCGGGACACAGGGACACAACTACAACGGGGACACCGGGGGAAACAGGGGGATATAAATGACGACCGGGACAAAAAAACTAAAAAGAAAAAAAAACTAAAAACTAATAAAAAAACTAAAAAATCTAAAAATCTAAATAAGCTAAAAAAGAAAAAAAAAGGAAAAAAATAAAGGAGAAAAACAAAACTAAAAAACGAATGTATATACAGACCGGGACACCGGGATACAAATGACGACCGGGACACAGGGAATATAAATGACGACCGGGACACAGGGACACAACTACAACGGGGACACCGGGGGAAACAGGGGGATGTAAATGACGACCGGGACACCGGGACAGGGAATGGTCGATTAGCAATCACCATCAACAAAGCTCAAGGGCAATCATTAGAATCATGAGGTATAGATCTGAATACAGATTGTTTTCCCATGGACCATTATATGTTGCATGTTCAAGAGTCGGTAAACCTGACAATCTATTTATATGCAAAGACAATGGGACAGCAAAGAATGTTGTATATTCGCAAGTTTTACGTAGTTAAAACCATATATATATATATCTATCTATATTCACAGGTGGGACATAGGGACACAACTACAATGGCGCGTAACTATTATGGCGCGTAACGACTTACGCGCGCGGGGGGGCTTGGGGGGGGGCGCGAAGCGCCCCCACCAACTAGGTGTTGGGGTGGCGCGAAGCGCCACCCCTACAGCTAGTATATATATATATATATATATATATATATATATATATATATATATATATATATATATATATATATATATATATATATATATATATGTGTATATATATATATATATATATATATATATATATATATATATATATATATATATGTATATATATATATTATATGTATATATATACATATATATATATATATATATATATATATATATATATATATATATATATATATATATATATATATATATATATATATATATATATATATATATATATATGTCCCTCCTCTATAACGTAGGATTGGCAACATTTTTATGTTGAAGATTTGTCTTAGCATTTTCAAGTGGGATGCTTCCATGGTGGTATTATTTTTGTAAAGTTCAGATGGATAAGAAAAGATAATATTTATTTCAAACGCAGTCTAATAGGGCCTAATTCGCTGGTTATGTCGAATTGAGGAAAAAGAAATAAAGAAAAACCGAAATAGCAAAAACAACAAAAAAACCCTTAAAAGTGATTAAAAACAAACATGTCTCTGTATGAAATGATCTATAAAAAGTAAACGAGATTAATAAAATATACTAAAATTTGCCATAATAAGCTTTACACGACGAATGGCAAAATAGAGATGAGGTGGGGCGATTCACATATTTAACATTTCAATTATGGAGTGGAGAAAAGCATTCGTTCCTATTCCTGTGTGCAAAGCTGCTTTATCATTATGAAACATTCTAGTAAGGATATCATCTAAGCAAACGTCAGCAACTAACAAAGGTAGCGACAGTTTTGAGCAAGGTTGGTGTAGGCTTTCATGGAAGACCACAAATGTATGGAAAGGGCTGCAATTTGTAATATCTCAAAGAAAATACTTGTTTCCTATGTTGGTAGGCAGGTAGGTAGGCATGCGTTTATTTCAACCAAAAATTTGCAAAAACTGAACTACAATCAACATTATGCTGCTCAGTTTAGAGACCTAAATTGCCCCTGTTAAGCAGCGAAACAAGAAATGATAACTTATTCATTCAAGATCGAAGAAATACAAGAAAACAGACGAAAGACAGAAAAACAACTTCAAACCTTAGTCTCTTGGTCAAGTTCTTGCACCTCCCCCCACCCCTTTTAAAATTGTCCGTGGACTAATGTGTAAGTTTTTATAATCTCATGTTCAACAAGGAGTAATTTTATCGTACTTTTATAATGCATTAAGGATAATGAGCCGTTAATGCAAGGATAATGCATTAACATTTTGCTTCTTATTTATTTAGGGTATCTTATCAACCGAGCTAGGCACGTTAGTATCATGAGGGAAGAGGGTCAACAAAAATAAAGAACTATATTAAAAATTCATATGATCAGACAGGAAGTCAAACTTAAAACGAATATAAATTAATTAAAATGAAGATTTGTAATACATATTTCTCTGCTAAGTGTGAACTTTTGCGGAGATTATATATGAGTTTCGTTTTTCTCATTGAAAGCTAATTGGTTACCCATTAACAGCTATTCAGAACGGTATGCAGAAGACATTTTACAATATCTTTCTCTCATCTTCTTGTAGGCCTAACACCCCAGCAAAGCCAGAAGCGGAATCCCAGTTCTTTCGAATGACAAAGCTGGTGGATGATTACGACGATGATAATCTTCTAGATGATTGGTAACATCCTCGTCTCTGTTAGATTTGGCATCTATCTATGAACTTTCTTTTTTGTTATTTTTATGTATTTTAATGCCTTGAAAGGGCATTTCGTTGTGTAGATGGTCAGTAATGTCTCCGCTTTTTCAAATTTCTCAGGACATTTGAGGTTGACAAGCTATTCCGGCCATGTTGTAACGTAGTTTATTCGTACTGTTTCTTTTCGTAAAGTGTTTTTTTCTTCGCGTCGGTATCCATGTTGATTTTTCAATATACTATTTTTTATAGGTCTGTAAAAGTGCTCATATGCCCGTAGTGCATAAAAACTGAAATCTGAATAAAGACTTTTTTCAATTCTTATTGTTACTTTTTGTTTCTTTCGTTATTAGCAAAATATATTTAAATGCAAAGCACAGATTTTCTAGTTGTAAGCCTTTTTTCTTTCTGTGGTATAGATACATATAAAACGAAGATTACTTCTGATGGAGTCAAATATCGATGTTCAAACTTGAAAAGATCATAGATTACAATTATACTAAATATGAGGGGATGGGGCAGCCGTACATCTCAGGCTTTCGTGCTAAATTTTGGCTTTTGTGAAAGCATCTCCGAGCGCAAGAAGCAAAGCTAGCTGGTAATAGCGACTGTGTTGTTTTCCTTTTACCTCTCAAGATGCTTCAATAGAAAATGTTGTTTATTTTATAATTGCATCGTTCTCGAAGCATTGCAGCAAGAAACTAAAATTTTCGTTAATAGTTTTGTTTTGTAAGAGATCTAAACACCTCCAATATGTTGACAAAACACTGCACAATGCCAATCAGGCTTAGTAATGTGCAGCTCTGAAAGTTTAAATACTATCTTCTGATATGAGTTTCGAATTGTGTTGTCAGATTTAGGATTTTCAGATTATCTTTCAAAATTCCCATAAATCTGTTTTGGCAATAAACTTTTACTGTTAAGACTAATCGAAATCATATTTATCATTCCTGAATCAGCTTCAATTTTTTTTTCTCGATTGACAGCTGTTTTTTGTTACAAACAAGCTGTTGACAGGTTGTTTTTTAATTTATCTTTTACTATGGGCTTTCAAGTTTTATTTCCAGGTTTGAAAGTCACTATTCAGACGCTTACGCTTTTCTTTGTCGCTATACAGAGCTTACACTTTGCTCCTATCTTTGTAGTTACGTCAGAAAACTGCCATTGGCAACAAAATGAACTTTTTTAATTGAGGACAGATGGTTTCTTTTTAACAGTTTCCAATAATTCTTGATGAGCTTAGCGAAAAAAAAAATGAGCTTACTTAATTGTACGGCCTTAGTCATTTGTAAAAAAAATTGCTCATGAGATACACTATTTAGAGGAGGCGCTGACAACTCCATCGTTTAGGCATTTTGAAAAACGTTGAATGATAAATGAGGAGCTTATCAAAAATGAAGTATCAGTTTTTTGTTAAAAAAAGAAAAATACTCACGAGATGGATGTTTGGGAGAACTTCGAGGAGTTGACAACTTCTTCGTTTTGGTGCACATAGGGGACAAATACGGGAAATGACTGTGTAAAACGAGCTAAATCCTGATGCATGGAAAGATCAAGCTAATTCTTTGTTTGACGAAGAAGCAAGCTAGATCCGGACTCAGTGCAAAAACAAGTTAAGCTGAAACTGTAGTTAATCCTCTCTCCATGGCAACTTTTTACTAGGGAGTTATCTTAATTTTTAAGTTTAGAGAATCCAAGGGGGTAGTTGACCCTCCCACAACCCTTACCCTCCCACGCTAGCTTTTTAACAGAAAGATAAATAAAATGGGCTTATGGTCCCTTCCTCCTAATGCCAAATTGTTGCCGAAAATTAGGCATGTTGCACCTTCTTTGAAGTGGCATCAGAATGGCTTGTATGAAATGAAAGGTAAGTGGGTGTTTTACCTTGTTTTAACCAGAAACATTCAAAGATGTTGCCTCTCATAGGCATCAAAATGGCTGGCATCAAATGAAAGGCATGCATATTTTTTTTTTTACCTTGTCTGAACCAGAAACTTGCAAGAATCTTCCGTTTGTGTCTTTATAGGACAATAGTGCGCACAGTTGCTGGACTAATTCAAAACTCCCCTTGTGGCCCTTCGAAACTCTCCCTTCCCTGGTACCCCTAAAAACTTTTTAGCTTAAATATTGACATGTAGTGCGTTTTTCTACTCGGAATCAAGTAAGGATTTTTAATGTATATTATTAGGGACATAAAGTTGGCCCCTGGCCCCTTCAAAACCTTCACACTTCACCGCCAAATTTTCAGTAGAAAGGCATACAGGCTTTTTCCCCATAGATTTGAAAGTGATGGGGTATTTACCTCGGGAAAATGGGACATGAGAATGAAGATCTCTAGAGGCGTAAACCCCTTCTTTGACGTTTGCACGAAATTTGTCAAACACGCTTAACCCTTATGTGGCAAGTACCTCGGGGTATGAGGACGGAGAGAACGTATTTTAAGATACCCATGCCACTTGCACTCCCCACCCATCTCTCGCACGAAATTATTTTATTCATTTGAAATTTGTTAGACACGTATTTAAAGCCAAGGAGACCTTGTCAAAGAAATTTCATATCGTTAAACTTTACTGATCATGAGATAAAAGGTTTAGAAATTCTATATTTTAGGGATTTTTAACCTATCAAGGACAGTGAATTAGAAACAATAATTGGTATGTGCTTTTATCTTCAGGAAGAAGACCTAGATACCTCTGAAGCTCTTTGTTATTGGTTTGCTACATGCATTTGAGGATTAAGAAATTCCTTGTAATCTCTGTCAAATGGAATGGGTAATCCAAATTGGCAGAGCTTGATCGTCTTCAGGCTCGAGGTACTACGTATTTGTACTCTATTTGTCTGACTTTTTTGAGCATTTGACAGTAGGAAAAAGGGTCTTCATAAATTGGATTGCGCAAGATCCTTACAAATAAAACAAATGCATGTGTGTCTGACTGTTTGTCTGTCCTGTATGCATTACTACAATGTTCATCTGAGGTTGTTAAGTACAATCTTGCAAAGGTTTTAGGTATTAATCTTCAACCCCCCCCCCCCCCCCGCCCGCCCCAAGGGCCTCTTGTTACTTTTTATGCCGACTGAAATTACAAACCCCTCAACATATACACTTGACAGTTGCTTTTTGTTACATTATTCACATTTCCTGGATATTAGGGGTAGTTAATTATGAATTATGCAACCTAAGACATTCCAAAATTACATATTCAACCTAATATTTCAAGTTCTTTTCAAATTTAGAAATACTATTGTTATTTTACATATGAGGAAAATTTTCCAAAGGGAGATTCAACGGGGAAGGATTTTCCAAGGGAAATCTTCAGTGGGGAGGGGGAAGATTTTCAGTGGAGGAGGATTCATCGCAGGAGGGTAATTTTTGGAAGGGAGAGTTGCCCCGGGGTAATTTTAAAAATATTTTTTTTAAATTTAATAAAAAAAATCGCTATTCATACAGGAGGTGGGGGATTTTCTTCGGAGGATGAGTTTTCCGTAGTGAAAAATTTTCCGCACATGGATCGTGAGCCTGGTTCCTCGATCTTCAGAGGAAGGCTATTGTATCGCGTGTGCCTAAAAAGAACAGGCCAGTAGTTTTGACCTTTTCAATGCTACCTAACCAAAATAGATGCAAGCTCAGAGCTCCCATTTGGTCCCTAAAACTGGAGGTCCCTAAAAGTTCTTCAAAAAATTTTCAAGGCCTTAATAGTCCCTTTTTGTAAGATTAAGCCATGTCAATACTTCAGCCAAAAAGTCTTTTTAGTGTCTGACCTTTAGTGTCATAAGACTTGAAAATAATTTTAAGGCTACAGCGTCCAATTCTTATTAATAATGATGGACGAAAAGATTTCATACCCTTTGCCTCGGAGGGTTTTTTTCAAAATTTTTCCTCAGCTTGCCTTTAATGGACTATTAAATTCGCCAGAGTAGTCATTGATGTCGAGCCCTTGCGTATTTCACCCTTACATCATTGTTGCAGTGGTACCTGCAACCTAGAAGAGGACGATCCTCAGTCCATAGTAACCGAAAATTAAAAACGATTTAAAAAAGAACTTAAATAAAAGAAATCCAGGAATGGTAACTGTTATTCACTTTTAATTCAACAGTAATTTGTAATCACAAAATGTTTTCTTTCAGAACAGAGAAAAAGCGGTTGCTGATAACTGCACTTCTGAAGAAGTCTACTGGAAAAAAGCCCCAAAAAAATAAATAATAATACAAACAAGTGATTTTGAAATCTCGCGGTATTATGATTTTCTGGTCATTAACTGAAGTGGTTACTAATGTATTTTTTCAATTTTTGTCTAATCATAATTGAAAACCAAGAAAAAAAAGAAACCTGAGAAGATTAAAATGGAAAGCTAAGTGGTCGATTCATCTTGACACTACCCATGTCTTTTCAGAAGAGAATGGCTTTACCCGTGATCGTTCCTAACCGTCCTGTTTTCAGGTTTTGGAGAAATCGGTATGAATATTGAGTATGATATTGATTGTGTGATTTATACGGTAAAAACAGCAGGAATAGGTCCCTAAATGTCCCTTTTTCTGCCAAAAAAGTCCCTGGAGTCTCTATTTTTGAAACTTTGAACCTGTAGAAGCTCTGCAAGCTGGAGACAGTTGAGTTTAACGACGCAAATGAATCCATCGTTGCCAGTTTAGTTCAGATATGTGCCAACTACAGTACCAGCCGTTTCTTTCAGCGTTTGCCAAACATATATAAATATTTAATGGTAGGCTAAGAAAGGAAAAACAGTTTCTTATAAGCTATTGACGGTTACAGCTAAGGGTACCCCTTCTTCCATTACTTTCCTACTTGGCAAAAATAAAGATGAGTTTATCTCCACTCTTGGTGTTTGTAAAGAATTCATCTCATCTAGGATTTTCTCCTAATCCCTTTGAGGTTCTCTGTATCTATTCTTATGTCCGTAAGTTCGAAATCTGCTGAATTAGCCTCCTCAGAATCTGTGACATTATGAAAAATGCTTTTGCAGATGCTTTAATCACAGTAAAACGAAATTTCTGTTTTAATATTTTGATGCCTGCAAAACATGTTTTTTCAAACCAAATTCGTCAAGATTGAAGATGAACTTCGCAAAATATGAGTCCATTAAATCTGAGAAAATAATAAAAAATCATGAAAAATGAAATTACGGTCAAAACTTAACCTAGAAGGGTTAGCCCCTTAAGACGAAGTCGCAAAATCTGTCCAAATGTGTTTATAGGGTGTCTATACTGTTACAAGAAAATAGCATAGAAACAAGAAAACATGTACGCTTAATCTTAGAAACTAGACCCCCTGAAGTGCGACAGGAAAGGGATACCATAAAGGCTTTGTAGCTGCTGAATAGAGATTCGTCGTCGCCAGCATTGTCAGCCTTAATGCTAACAATTAAATTCAACATCAGGGTACCTCCCTTACTTTCCAGATGTACATCAACCTCGCCTAGTGTAAATAATAATAACGATATTGAAAGTAAAAAAAATAGTGTAAAACTTCATATAATTTAAATTAGCATTCACTTTTGATGTTTGGGGTTCGTAGTCACAGTAAATGGGAACTGCGCCGAGCATATTAAATTTATGATTTTACGTTGTAAGGCAGTTGCATGTGCTCTAATTCGACAAAAAAAATATCATACCAATTAAAAATATGAAGATTCTAAAGTACCTTTTGTTGGCTAAGGTCTTACCAATTGCCCATTCTGGTCGTTAGTTGCGGGGGACTGCCATGGTGAAAAAACTGGACTCTCTGAAGTTTCTGTATTTTAAAAAAGTTAAAGGCCACCAAAGTAATTTTTATTAGTTTGGTTCTTAAGGTCAGGCTTACCGAATCTGCATCATTTGAGGACCGTTCAGATGATTAAGTATTGGCTGAATGTAACACGTTTGCTTGATAACTGCTTGGTGAAGGTGGCTTAAACTGAGATGTTGAATTCAATTAAAGAGGTAAAATGGTCACAACAGGTTAAAACCCTTCTATATAATGCTGGCCTCTCGTGAGCACGGAATGAGGTCAGGGTCCCCAAAGTTAACCCAGTGATTTTCTTTGTGAGTTTGAATCGTGCCCTTTGGACCAGCAGATTCAGGTTTGGCTAATTGGTATAGAGAATTCTTGCACCCCATGTTTTTATAGCCAGACTGGTAGGGGATGGTGAGTATTATTTGAAACTGAACCTACATTATATATCCCGTAAGTGGCTGACACAAATGCTGGAAAATTGCGTGCAGCTGCATGAGCGTACTGCGTGTCACGTGATGAGGAGGGCTCTGAAGGTAGGTGTGCTAGGTAGGCTCTGGAGGTAGGAGTATGGGGATGGACTGGGCTAGAACATTTTCCGAATAAATGCCAAAGTTTTAATAATTCAAGGACTAGATTTCTTAGAGAGGATGTGCTGCTGCTACACGGTAATTTTTGGGCTAATCCGACAGATCTAGTTTTTATAATTGGCGGTTTTATAGAGCAAGGTGTGAAGGCATGGAAGACAGTGACTTAACTTTTTTGAGTTTAATTGTTAGTTTTCTGTATTTTCGCGTTTGTTGTTGTGTGTCTCGCCACTGGCTTTTAAGTAAAGGTATGTTTGCTTCAGTTTGCTCAGTCGTGGTTTTCTCGTCATGACTGAGTATGAAGGGTAGTTCGGGTTTATGAATGATATCTTAACAGTGAATCTTCCAAACTGTCCTTCCATCTTATCATTTTCGGCTAGGTTCTTATGAAAATATTGTCTTTTTTGCCTTTCTGAGAGTCGGATAATTGGTGCACTTTTTCTCCTATTTTTCAACTGTAATATAAATTGTAATGCTTTATATAAATTTGTAAACATATGTTGTTTTCTTCAGCTCATCGTTTAATGACCTTGAATTATCATTAAAACACTTCAGTAATTGGTACGTTTTCCCTTATTTAAAATAAAAAGGACCTTGCCAACTTGGATGTCTTGAAAACTGTAAATTGAAGAGGGAGGGAACAGTCCGACACACCACTGACAATAATTAAAGCTGAGGGTGGAGATAAAGTTGTTAGAAAAATTTTCTATCAAAGGTTGAGCATTTTTCATAATTTTACGTTCAGAGTCAGTCAATTATTTACAGAAACTGTTTATCACCCTTTGTGCACATTCTCAAACCTTCTCTTCTCACATTTTTCTTTTGCGTGAAATTTGATGAGTACCCAGTTATATCTGGCAGCCGAACTTTTTGCGTCTTTAGAAGTATTTTCCCAAGTCCAAAAACAGGGGCCAGCGTTCTAACACGGAAAATTCTAACCACGTAAAATCCCCCCACAGATATACTCCAACTGAAAAATTCCCCACCCACGGGGAATTATCCCAGTGGAAAATCCCCCAAAGAAAACTGACCCAAATAATTCCCCCACAAGTAAATATGAGCAGCCATAGAGAAATCACAAAATAGGTATCTGAAATGTCAATCAGATGTCCTTAGGGGTAACAAAACGACCGAATATTGAAAACAATTCTAGAGAGAGACTGGTTGGTCTCCAATTACTTTTGACTTGAAAAAAGGACTAGAACCTTAAATTTCCAATTGAATGAGCCCTCTCCAAAGATTATAGGACCATCCCTTCCATAAAAAACCTTATATATTAACATTAGGCAACTCGCATAAATTACAACCCTTGCCCCAGGAGCTGGAGGTGTGTCAACCACGGAGGCATATCAATCTTTGAAGTATTTTGAACAAAATGGTTATCAAAATTTTAATCATATCTATTTGAGGAAAAAACAGCATGGAAGGCTGGTTGTCCTCTGATTACTCTTGACTCTCAAAAAGGGTACCAGAACTTTCTATTTCCAATCAAACGAGCCACCTCTAAAGTTAATACGATCAGTCCTTCCGTAAAATCCTTGTATGTCGGCAACAAGCAACTTGTATAACCTAGAGCCCTGGGGGCTGGAGGGCTATCAACTCCGGAGGCATAGTTACTTGACCTTTGGATTATTTGGGACAAAATGACAAGTTCAAAATTTTAATCGGATACATTGGGGGAAAAGGGACGTTGGGGAGTTGGTTGCCCTCTGATTATTTATGACTTTTCAAATGGCACTAAAACTTCAACTTCCAATTGAATGAGCCCCCTCTGAAGTTAATACGACCACCTCTTCATTATTAAGTGCAATTCGTTAACCTGTTGTAGCACAGTGGATTGATGTTCTTCCTTGGGGATATGGGGCCCAGGGTTCGATCCTCGCCGCAGCAAGGTTGGGCGACAAGCTTGCTACTTGTCCCTGTAAAAAATACCCAGCAACTGAAACGTCGATTTGACGCCCTATGCGCCAGCAATGGCTCTGGAGGATCTTTATCCTTATCCTTTTTATGGCCCTTTACCAGATTAAATAAAAAAAAAGTTTTTTTTAAACTGCAAGTAAGGAGCGTCATTAAAACTTAAAATGAACAGAAAAAACGAACAGAAAACAGAAAAAGTTTTTATTGTTTCAAAAAGTAGAGTTGTGAGAAAGAGTCAAACTTTTTCGTAAAGAGTGGGGCGTTGAGGAAGGGACAACCCCTTTCATATACGGAATAGTTTCTTTCCTTTTTAAGTTTTAATGTCGCTCCTTACTTGCAGCTAAAAAACATGTTTTTTATTTAATTTCTGAATGTTTTTGTATTAATGCAGGTTTCAATTTTTTCACCAGACATGAAGAATTAAAGCGGAATTTGCATATTAATTTTACTCTTTCTTAGCTATTAATATCCTTATAATAACCTAAGTTTGATTTTTGTTCCAGTTATTTAAGAATAACTCCTGGATCACAAAGTCTGTTTAATTCGAATCATAACCTCTTTTAAAAGTAAAAAAAAACTTTACCATAAGAGCGAGCTTTTGAGGAAAAGCAACCTCCCTTAAAACGTAACATTTTCTGTTCGTATTAAGTATTATCAATGTTGCTCCTTACTTTACTACTACTACTACTACTAATAACTCACTGCAGCACCAAGCCGCCTGAGGCCAACACATCTACGCACACTCCTCCTCCAACCTAATCTATTTAAAGCCTCCCTCTTTAAACCCTCCCAGGAAGTTCCCATTTCCTTTAAATCTTTAATTATGACATCCTCCCAACCAAGACAAGGACGACCTGCTTTCCGTGTAGCCCCAGACGGTTGGCCAAAAAGGACAATCTTCAGTAATCTGTCATCCTTCATCCGTAGAACGTGGCCTAGCCATCTCAACCTTTCTTTCATTATAGCCCCAGAAAGCGGGATTGAACCACACTTTTCGTACAACCTACTGTTTGACATACAGTCAGTCAGCCGGGTACCCAGAACAATCCGTAAGCAATTTCTCTGGAAAACATCTAGTAAATTTTCATCTGCCTTTCGGAGTACCCATGCTTCAGAGCCATATTTGACCACGGTCATCATTGTAGCTTCCAATATTCTAATCTTGGTTTGTAGACTTATCTTTCTATTCTTCCAAACTTTATTTAACTGTGAAAAAAACACCCTGAGCTTTAGCTATTCTACTTTTAACATCTTCACTGCTCCCACCATCTTTACTAATAATACTACCAAGCTAACTGAAGCTCCCAACCTGATCAATCTTTTCGTTACCTAATGTCACCTGTTCATCTTCACTTATTCCTAGCCTTAGTGACTTAGTCTTCTTAACATTAATTTTCAAGCCTATTTTAGCACCCTGAACTCGTAAAACCTCTAAAAATTCATTCATTTTGCTCACACTTTCATCTAATATGCTTAAATCATCAGCATAATCTAAGTCCAGGAGCGTTCTTCCTCCCCATTTGATTCCATGGTCTTCAATCGCCTTTCCTGTGCTTCTTAAGACGAAGTCCATCAAAATGATCCATATAAAGGGGGATAGAACACAGCCCTGCTTAACTCCTGATTTAATACAAAACCAGTTGCTAACCTCATTTCCTACCTTAACCGCAGCAGTATTATTCTCGTACATAGCGCAAATCACTTTAATGTATTTTTCTGGTATACCATATAACGATAAGACCTTTGTTAACGCTGTTCTATCAACAGAATCGAAAGCTTGCTCATAATCGATAAAACTAAGGACCAAAGGTGTTTGACAACGAAGAGACTTCTCAATTATTAACCTTAGAGTGAAAACATGGTCGACACATCCTCTACCTTTTCTAAAACCGCATTGTTCTTCCCTTAAAACTTTGTCTACAGCATGTCTCAGTCTAAAAAGTATCATATTACTCAGTAATTTGCTACCTACAGAGACCAGACTAATGCCTCGATAATTACGACACTCACTCTTGTCACCTTTCTTATACAGTGGTTTAATTAAAGTTTTCCTAAAATCATTGGGTACTTCCCCTTTTTCAAAAATCATGTTCATAATCTTCAGTAGCTTATTCCTAACCTCAGAGCCACCATATTTAAGAAACTCATTAAGCATGCTATCAGCACTTGGGGCCTTATTATTTTTTAATCCTTTAAGTACTGTCGCTAATTCTTCCTCACTAAACAAATCTTCCTTCACATCCAAGGTATCACAAACTTTTTCATTTTCATCTATATCTTTTCCTGCAACTGTATCTTGGTTTAGTACATTCTCAAAATTTTCCACCCATCTTTCTTTAACTTTTTCCTTATCACTAATTGTGGCCCCATTTCTATCTTTAACTAGGACTAGTCCAGATTGGCTACTCCCTTTCAATTTATTAACATGCCAGTATAATATTTTACTATTATGCCGTCTAGCCGCATCTTCCAGATCCTCAGCAATTTTATCCATCACCTCCACTTCACATCTCCTTAGTTCATATTTTAATGCTTTCTCCACTTTCTTTACATTCCTTTTGTTTTCATACGACCTATCACTCAGATAATTCTTATACAAACCCCTTCTACTCTCTATTAAACCTAAAGCTTTTTCACTAATATTCCTAGTTGCAGTCTTAGCACTCTTCCCTAGGACACCATCAGCATCTTCACAAATTGTTTTTCTGAAATTATTCCATCTATCTTCCACATTGTCAAATTTTAAACCCTCAAGTTTAGTACTCAACTGTTTCTGGAATTTTTTTCTCAAATTTTCATCCTGAAGTCTACCAACATCATAACTTTCCGGGAGGGAGTTACCCTTCCGAAATTTCAGCTTTAAATTAACCTTAGACACTACTAGATGGTGATCTTTACTTTTAACATCAATAACGGCACTCCTATACACCCTAGTATCTTGTATTGATCCTGCTAGTCTTCTGTTTACAATAACATAATCAATAAGGTTTGCTGTCTTACCATCACGTGAATACCCTGTCAACTTATGGGCCATTATGCTGAACAAAATGGCTATCTCAAAATTTTGATTCGGTGACTTTGGGAAAAATGAGCGTGGAAGGGGGCATAGGTGCCTTCCAATTTTTTGGTCACTTACGAAGTGCGCTAGAACTTTTAATTTCTATTAGAATGAGTCATCTTGCGGCATTCTTGGACCACTGGGTCAATGCGATCACCCCTGGAAAAAACAACAACAAATAAACAAATAAGACGCATCCGTGATCTGTCTTCTGGCAAAAAATACAAAATTCCCCACTTTTATAGATAGAAGCTTGAAACTTCTACAGTAGGGTTCTCGGATATGCTGAATCTGATGATGTGATTTTTGTTTAGATTCTATGACTTTTACGGGGTGTTTCCTCCTATTTTCTAAAATAAGACAATTTTCTACGACTCGTAACTTTTGATGGGTAAGACTAAACTCGATGAAACTTAGATATTTAAAATCAGCATGAGAATACGATTCTTTTGATGTAACTATTGGTATCAAAATTTGGAGTTGTTTTTTAGAGTTTTGGTTAGTATTGAGTCGGGTCGCTCCTTACTGTTCAAATAAAAAAAAAAACAAGTTTTTTTAAATGAAAGTAAGGAGCGACATTAAAACTTAAAACGAACAGAAATTACTCCGTATATGAAAGGGGCTTTTCCTCCTCGACACCCCGCTCCTTACGCTAAAGTTTTTTACTGTTTTAAAAAGTAGAGTTGCGAGAAAGAATCAAACTTTAGCGCAAGGAGCGGGGTGTCGAGGAGGAAAAGCCCCTTTCATATACGGAGTAATTTCTGTTCGTTTTAAGTTTTAATGTCGCTCCTTACTTTCATTTAAAAAAACTTGTTTTTTTATTTAATTTCTGAAAATTTTTGAATTAATGCATGTCTGATTTTGGCTCTCCGTACATAAATTATTAAAATGAAATTTGCATATTAATTCTTTTTTTGGCTAAATGGCTTTCTCTTAGTTTTGATCAGACGATTTTGAGAAATAAGGGGTGGGGAAGGAGGCCTAGTTGCCCTCCAAATTTTCGGTTACTTAAAAAGGCAACTAGATCTTTTAATTTTTAACGAACGTTTTTATTAGTAAAAAGAATACGTAACTTAAGAATTAACTTATGTAACAAACTTTTATATTCTTATATTTTTGATTATATATATGAGGGGGTTGGTCCCCTCGTTAATACCTCGCTCTTCACACTAAATCTTGTTTTATCCCAATTCTTTAAGAATGACCCCTGAATCAGAAAGGCCGTAGAATAAATAGTTGAAATTACTTAAAAAAATTTTAGCATAAAGAGCGAAGTATTTATCTTCTCCTAAATACCTCGATCTTTATGCTAAAGTATTTTTAGAACCCCTCATAGCGTAATAATCTCTGTTCGTTTGAGTTTTAATGCTTCTCCTTACTTTCAATTGAAAAAACTTTTTCATGTTTATATTTTCATTGTTTTTTTATAGTAATGCTAGAAAGTCCTGCGCCCTTTTCATTGAACTTCTCTTCCCCCATGAAATATTCCTCCAAGGAAAGATCTTCCCATATAGCCCCCTCCCCTGAACCCCACACCCAAACCAAAAAAATCCCCCTGATAACGTCGGCACACTTCCCAGTAACCATTACTGTATGTAAACATTGGTCAAAGTTTGTAAATTGCAGCCCCTCCCCCAGGGACTGTGGGGGGTAAATCATCCCTAAAGACATAGTTATTATGGTTTTCGACTATGCGGAACAAAATGGCTATCTCAAAATTTTGATCCGTTGACTTTGGGAAAAAATGAGCGTGGGAGGGGGCCTAGGTGCCCTCTAATTTTTTGGTCACTTAAAAAGGCACTAGAACTTTTTATTTCCGTCAGAATGAGCCCTCTTGCAACACTCTAGGACCACTTGGTCGATACGATGACCCCTGGGAAAAAAAAAACAAATAAACACGCACCCGTGATTTGTCTTCTGGCAAAAAATACGAAATTCCACATTTTTGTAGATTGTACCTTGAAATTTTTTCTATTGGGTTCTCTGATACACTGAATGCGATGGTGTGATTTTCGTTAAGGTCCTATGACTTTTAGGAGGTGTTACCCCCTATTTTCAAAAATAAGGCAATTTTTCTCAGTCTCGTTTTTAGTCAGGCGACTAAATTTGATGAAACGTATATATTTACAATCAGCATAAAAATCCGATTGTTTGATATATCTTTTAGCATCGAAATTCTGTTTTTAGACTTTCGTTTACTATTGAGCCGGGTCGCTCCTTACTACAGTTCATTACCACGAACTGTTTGATTACCACGAACTGTTTGAAACAATGCTTGAGTGTTGCCTACTAAACTGGTTTTTTCGTTTCCATTTTTGCTACGAAGATGTGATAAACTGTTCTTTTCCGTGATTTTTTTTTTCTGAAAAAGACTTGTTGGATTCCATTAAAAACTAGACATCTGGTCGTTTTGTTACACTTTAGGACATCCGATCGATATTTCAATGTGCCCATTTTGTACTTTCTCTATCGGTGCGCAATTTTGCTTTTCGGGGGATTTTTAATGGGGGGGGGGGTAATTTTCTACGGTTTTTTTTTCAGGGGAAAACGGTTAGCACCTCCAAAAACAGCAGGTTGTACTTACCGACATATAATCATTACATCTATTAGTGACAAATATAATCGTTGGCAAATGTGTTTGAGATTCATAGCATCTCTGAGGTATATTTAAAATTTGAGTATATCTCGCTTATTAAAACTTAGTAGGCTATTGCAAAACAAGCAATAATCTTTTTCATTGCTTATTACAGGATCCAAAACCTCAAAAATGATTCTTCTAGCTGTTCTAATCTACCTGTATTCTAAGCCATCGGCAAGGTACTGCACTCTGAGGATGAAGAGAATGGACAATGCACAATGGAGTACGGTCGGATCTTGAAATAAAGAAGAGCCGCAAGGATATGCGCAAACAAACATACTTTTCCCTTAACTTAAATAATAAACAACACAGAAGATATAAAACTTAAATAAAACTTAAAGATATAAATTAGAAATAAAACTTTAAAGTGCTGTAAGAAACTCTTTGCTATTATATTAACATGAAAACGGCCGTTCAAAGTCACTTTTACTTTGGGAGCATAGCCTATATAGTTGGGAGCCATAATTCGAGGTAATCAAAAACAGTCTTGGTTTTGGAAAGCTTAGGCTTTCCCAGAGAAAGAAAGAGATCTGCGCTTGGCATACCGACTATTGTAAAGATCTTCAGTGTCCTTTCTCGTTGCAAGTATGTGGGTTTTAGTTCTTATAAAAACTGTAGGAAACAGTGTCATCATTTAATTTTGGATGTGTATGGTTCATTTGGCTAATCTAATGCCTCCAAAGGGAATCAGTTTATTAGGCAAGTATTGTTATTCGTTAAATGAAGGGCTCAGTGTTAAAGGGAAACCACAACAATGCAGACAAATAAAAGACAAAAATCCTACAGCAATCACATGCTCACGGATTATTCCAAAAAAAGGGGCAAATTCCTATAAAACAAAATCCACTACAATAAGTGAATACTTTGTGAAGTCTGACCCCCCCCCCCTAATAGAATCATACTCTATAGAATATGACTATAAGTTCGTTTTGTATATTCAAGATTCAGAAAGCTTTGTTCACTTCAGCTCTGGATTTCCATGTAATTAGATAATTGTTTTGTTTTTTACTTGTTTCGTCAATACATTTCTTACCGTACCTAGCCCTGAAACGAACACTAATACTAAAAAGGGGGTACCTGATTTATTTATATGATATGGTAAATGACACGTCCGGGTAGAGGTTAGGAATCTGAGATACCTTTACAGTTTTCTGTCTGGTTTGGTCCGCTTAAATTCAAAGTTGGTTTTACGCTATGTGATTTCATTTAAACTGCTCTTTGGAATATGACAACAGGCTTCTTTACGGATGAGTGATTTATATTGGTGAGTGGTTTATATCTACTTTAACGCGTAAAAGTTTTCAAATTGTGTTTGCATAGGTTTGTTTGCTCAGCCGACGCACGGAATGACAAAATACCATCCCTTGCTTTTGATTCTCGCAATATAAGGTAGGCTAAATCAGTCTTAAATTTGAAGCACCAATCTAGGGTAAGAGTATAGCATAGGACAAAAATCAGACGAAAAATGAAAATTAGGCAAATGTGGGCCTACATTAGATATCCCATTAAGTACTCTTTCTAAAAAGCGAAAACTTTCAGATGGCTTTCCTTCTACAAAAATGAGGGGAAATTAATTTAATATTGAAAAAATCATAGAAGTGATAAATAGATTAATAACTTAGCAGAAAAAGGAAACGTTTCGTTTCCGATTGGGTTGTTGTTGTTGTTTGGGGTTTGACGCGTTCGACCAATAGGTCATATGCGTTCGTATCACTCAGTTGTTCTGTGCCTTCTATGATCACTAGCTTGCTTGGGTGTCACTTAGTCATTATTCACTGAGCCAGAACAGTATCGCTTGACTTGCTAATGGAGGGGGGTTATTTGCCTGCAGCAACTGCCTGCGTTGAAAAACGGGAATCAAAATACTGCAACTATACATTGTCAAACATCAATTAAAATACATGTACAACACAATAATAAAAAGTAATACAAATTTTACACATTATAACCAATAACAATACAACCAAATGTCGATAAAAATATATCTAAAATGATAAATGGGGCAATTCTAAAAATCGTATTGAACAGGTAATAATAATTAAAAAAAAAAAAAAATATAGGGAATGAACCAAACCAGTAGTCATAACAAATCTACCTAATAGGTTTGTGCTTAGTTTTTTAGCCCAAGGAGGAGAAGTGTGATGTCCCAGAACAGAACGCATTGTGAATGCACTAAATGCCTTCTCACAGCAATTTCTTAGTACTTCTCTCTCTTTTTCGTATTTTCTACAGTTAAGGATGATGTGGCGTATATCTTCATACACTCCACAAGTGTCACAATTGGGGGATGGAGTCATTTTCCACTGGAATAGTGTTGATTTTGTCTTTGCATGGCCACATCTAAGACGAAATAGGCAGGTAGAAAGGATGCGAGAAGTGAGGTACATTTCTTTTGAAGGCTGCTTATAATCATAAAGATCGAGGAGCTGAGTATGAGAAGAATGGAGCCAGGCCTCTTCTTCTTCAAAAATTTTTGAGCTAATTGAAGAAAGAAGTTTAGGACCAGTGATAGGGGTTTGGGCGATCAGGCCTAGTTGGGAGGCTTGTTTTGCAGCCTGATCTGCTAGTTCGTTTCCTGTTATACCACAGTGTGCTGGAACCCATATGAATAGAACAGATATACCCTTTTTTGCTAGTTGGGTTTGGGTCCGATTGGTTTTGGTATGTTTTTATTTATTCTTCTTCTTCACATACAAGCCCAAAAAACACATCTTTTACAAAATGCTGCCGCACTAAGAAAAACTTGTTAAAAACTTTGTCAAAAACTTTCAATGTTGTTATTTGTATTTATTTGTTATTACTACGTTGCCTTTAACATCTGTTCCATAAAAGGCTTTGGATACTTTACTAGAGAAAAAAAAATGGATACATTATTGTCTACTTAGGCAGCTGCTAATTACCAAATTCAAAATTGATAACTGTCCAGCCTAGCAGCATGTCACTGAGATTAAATAAAAAAGAACCAAGTTTTTTTTTTACTTTGCTCCTTACTTTGCAAGTAAGGAGCGACATCAAAACTTAAAACAAGCAGAAATTATTCTGTATATTTCGTTGTTTATAAAAGAAGAGTTGTGACAGAGAGTCAACTTTAGCGTAAAAAGTGGGGCGTTGAGGAGGGACCAACCCCTTTCATATACGGAATAATTTCTGTTCGTTTTAAGTTTTAGTGTTGCTCCTTACTTGCAGTTAACAAAACTTGTTTTTCTTATTTGATTTCTGAACGTTTTTGAATTAATGCATGTTTTGATTTTGGCTCACCGCACATGAATAATTAAAACGAAATTTGCGTTTTTTTTGCTAAATGGCCTTCTTGTAGTTTTGATAGGACGATTTTAATAAAAAGGGATGGAGGAGGTGGCCTAGTTGCCTTCCAATTTTTGGTTACTTAAAAATGCAACTAGATTTTTTATTTTTTTACGAACGTTTTTGTTAGTAATAAACATACGTACCTTACGAATTAACTTACATAACAAACTTCTACATTTGTAAATTTTTATAACGTATATGAGGGGGTTTGCCCCCTCTTCAATACCATGCTCTTTACACCAAAGCTTGAATTTTGCCCCAATCTTTATGAATGAACCCTGGATCACAAAGACTGTAGAATAAATATTTGAAATTACTTAAAATACTTTTGCCTAAAGAGCAAGGTATTGTGGAGGAGACGAACCCCCTTATATACGTAATATTTTATGTTCGTTTTAAGTTTTAATGCTGCTCATTACTTCCAGTTGAAAAAAGAAATTATTTTCTCATTGCTTGTTTTTAAATAATGCTAGAAAATCCTGCGCCCCCTTCATGGAAATTCTCTTCCCTCATGATAAATTCCTCCATGGATAGGTCCTACCATGTAACCCCCTCACCCGAACCATCCTCATCCCAAAGCGAAAAAGTCCCCTTGAAAACGTCTGTACACTTCATAATAACCATTACTATATATATACAATGGTCAAAGTTTGTAACTTGCAGCCTCTCGCCCGGAGACTGTGGGGGATTGAGTCGTCCCCAAAGACATAGTTGTCAGGTTTTCGACTAAGTCGAACAGAATTGCTATCTCAAAATTTTGATCCAGTCACTTTGGGGGAAAATATGCGTTGGAGGGAGCCTAGTTGCCCTCGAATTTTTTTGTCACTTAAAAAGGAACTAAGAACTTTTGATTATCGTTAGAATGAGCCCTCTCATGACATTCTGGGACCAATGTGTCAATATGATCACCCCTAAAAAAAAACAAAAAGAAACAAAACAAATAAACACGCATCTGTGATATGTCTTCTGGCAAAAAATACAAAATTCCACATTTCTGTGGATAGAAGCTTGAAAGTTTTACAGTAAGATTCTCTGATGCGCTGAATCTGATCGTGTGATTTTCTTTAAGATTCTATAACTTTTAGGGAAGTTTTCCCCTATTTTCCAAAATAAGGCAAATTTTCTCAGGCTCGTAACTTTTGATTAGTAAGACTAAACTTAATGAAACTTGTATGTTTAAAATCAGCATTAAAATGCAATTCTTTTGAAACTATTGGTATAAAAATTCCATTTTTTAAGTTTCAGTTACTATTGAGCTGGGTCGCTCCTTACTAGAGTTCGTTACCACAAACTGTTTGATTCAGCCATCCAAAATCAACACACATTACCTGTAGACGCATTTTTGAGCTTATGTAGTTCAAAGTAATTTGTAGAGTTTCCAGTTTCCACAAGGAATTCTATCCCGGGGTTGTCCTCCGAAAATTACCGGGAATTATGAAGATTCACAAATATTGATCCTGGAAAAAAAATCAGAATTTAATATTTTTAAAATATCGAGGTTTCTGTATATCCTTATAGTTAATATCACAATGATGATAAAAGGGAATGGAAACAATACTAGGCTACATTTAAAATATACGAAGGGAATTAGTAGCATAATCATGGGCCATTACCACTGAAAATATGGGAGGGGGAGAGAAACTGTGCAAAGATAATTTCTGAAGTTTATAAATAATAAATAAAAACTCCATTCCCCTACTTGGGAGAGGGGTAGTTTTCACTATTAAACTTTGAAACAAAGCTTATCTTGCATTTTCATAAAAAAATTGTAAAAATGATCTCTCTGGATTTTTGCAAAATTGTTTTAATGTATTTTTTGAATCCCCGCTCCCTCTACATTTTCATGACTGTGAACTGATATCACTGGTAAACCTTGAGACTTAGATAGAACTTATAATTTGAACAATTTGAAATAGAAGATATCTTTGAAAACGGAGATTCTCCAAAAAGTATTCCTTATGTAACTTGGATTTCTTTTTAGTGACTAGTCACAAACCTGATATAGCATTCCATTTTGATCAATTTCAGAAAGAAAAATCTGTTTGATCATTTGTTAAAACAAGATGTTCATAAGTGGAAAAATTTTGCTGTTAGTGAATTTTAAAGTTTAAGTCTCCTATTGGTGAATGCTCCCTAAAAACTAGAACGTTGAAACTTCAAATTTTTCCATTTTGGGCCAAAAAAATTGCATCAAATCGGCCGGTGAGTACAACTTGAAAAGAATTGGAGCCCCCACTCCTAGTTGTGTTTAAAAATATGCTATTCTAGGTATTCTAATGCAATCAACAATGTTTGTTTTTGACATCAGTGATAATTCTGCCAAGATAAGCTTTTTATCACATTGGCAAATCGATTTATGTCTCCCAGGTTCCACGTATCAATAATTAGGTGAATTAACACAGAGAATATATAATAAACCCGTTTTTGTTAATTTTCATTTTTAGCCTAGTCATTTCGTATTCAAAGAATGACCGAAGAAGAAAGGCACTTGATTGGTAAAGAAATCGACAAAGAAATAAAATTGGATTCTGATCGAGTGAAGAATGCCTCTGAGCCAAGTCGAAAACTAACAGTCATAACATTAAATAACTGTGGAAATTGTGTTGTTCATCCAGATTCTGTTGGAAAAGATATGACTAATTCGGATACCCCATTCAAAGGTCTGTTCAACACCTTCATTTTTATCATATGTACCGGGACGAATGAAGTTCGTTTACATATGACATTTTAACAATCCTTTATGCCCCATTCACAACAAGAATTTACTAATACCAAGATTTAGCTTTCCAAGCAAGATTTTTCTTAGAACTTTTCAGTCAAGCAAAAGTACTATGAGAAATATGTTAAATTAGTGCTAGTTAATTCTTGGTATTAGTAAAATCTTGTGGATGGATGTTTAGGGAAATTAAAAAAAAAAAAAACAAGATTTTTCGATTGAAAGTAAGGAGCGACATTAAAACTTAAAACGAACGTGAAAATATACTTATTATTACTCCGTACATGAAATGGGCTATTCCTTCCTCAACTCCCCGCTCTTTACTCTAAAGTTTGACTCTTTCTCAAAACTCTGCTTTTTAAAACAACACAAAAACTTCAGCGTTCTTAGCGGGGCCCAATAGCCATTACTATACATAGGCTACACAATGGTCAAAGTTTTTTAACTTGCAGACACTCCCCCGAGGACTGTGGGGGGGGGGGGGGGTAAGTCGTCCCCAAAGACATAACTATTAGGTTTTTCGACAATGCCGAACAAAACAGCTATCTCAAAATAATTATCCGGTGACTTGGGGGAAAAATGAGCGTGGAAGGGGGCATAGGTGCCATCCAATGTTTTTGGTCACTTAAAAAGAGTACTAGAACTTTTAATTTCCGTTAGAATAAGCCCTCTTGCGTCATTCTAGATCACTGTGTCGATACAATCACCCCCTGAAAAATAAAAAAATATAAAATTCCTCATTTTTGTAGATAGGAGATTGAAGCTTGTACAACAGAATTCTCTGATGTGCAGAATGTGGTAGTGTGAATTTTTTTAAGATTGCGTGACTTTTAGGGGGTGTTTTCCCCTATTTTCCAAAATAAGACTCCTAACTTTTGATGAGTGAGACTAAATTTGACAAAACTTATATATTTTATATCAGCATAAAAATCCAATTCTTTCGATGTATCTATTAGTATCAAAATTCCGTCTTTGATAGGTTTTGTTCCTATTGAGCCGGGTCGCTCCTTACTACATTTCGTTACCATGAACTGTTTAATCCTGATAACACACATCTCAAACCAAGCCCTTTCGCCAAATGAAATCCCCTTTATTATCTTATAGGCTATCCTTAATTATTGGCTTACTCCCCCTGAAGATTAGAGTATGGAGATGTAAACTTCAGTCATTTAAATTCTGAAACTAGGATAGTCTCATTTTTAGCTCTGTAAATAGCCTATGTAAATATGCCAATGCCGATTTGAGAGTATCAACCACACTTATCATATCTGTTTTCAAAATGAAACTCATAAGTCTTGCAATTTTGGAACAGTGCGCTCGTACTGTATATCAAATGCACAATTAAGGGGGGTATTAGAAACAGCACCATAATAGCCAAATCTAAACCGAAAGGATTGTGAAATGGTCCTTGATTGAATGAAAGTATAGCACATCACTTTCAACGAACCAGAGGCCTTTTCCCCTTATCACTGCAATGTGAAAGGAAGGTGGTAGTTCATATCTTTATTCAGAACGTCACCAACCACCAATGAAATGAATTTTACGATTCTTCTGGTTCGAATTTCACACTTCTGGTACAGTTCTTAATACCCATATACTCGCATGCACATAGACAGTGCACAAGCGCACTCAGTGTTGCCACATTGTCAGCATAAAAAAACACCCTGGGATTTTCAAAATAAGCCCGAACAAGCGCCAAAAATTTTTATCGAAATAATCCACTTTTGAGACTTCACTTTATAGTGAGCGTGTCCGAAAGCTTGTTCCACGGAAAATGCTACATCTTGATGCGACATTAATGCTGAATTTTCAGTCCAAAAGCTATTCTCATCGTTTTTTCTTTAAACTTCAGGAAGAGTCGTAATTTTGTTTTCTCCCCTCAACATTAGCAGGGAAGAAAGATAAGCCTACCCAGCAGACGGGAATACTTGACTTTTTTTGCCGCTTTTAAGTTTGAAACATAAAAGAATTACCTTAAGCTGTGTGGCAGCTTAGTATTTTGAACTCAGGGTTTTTTTTCTGAAGCTAAGCCTTTGCATTGAAAAACTTATGGTGTGAAAGCGAAACTGTCTACTTGGAAACAAATTCGTCCATGGAATCGTCTCAAACCCGAGACTTTTGAAATCAACGAACATGTGCTCAGAGGTAGGATCAAAGTTAAACGATTTAATTGTAACTGCTGCTATTTTAGATGAAAGCAAAATAAAAAAGACAAAGGGGCCATTTCCCAGCCGAGCCCTCGAGGCAAATCTTAATATGTTAGTATTCCTTACAGTTTTAGTTTTCCCTCCAAATTTACACCTTTCAACAGAGTTGCCGCCTCTCCATACCCTTGTGAAAGCTATAGCCCTATGCAAATAAAGCCACTTCCCCATGCCCTATCTCCCAAATAAGGGATAATTTTTTTTTAATTTTTCACTAAATATTATATTTTCTTTATGTTTATCTCTTTAGAAACCTATTTTGAAGCAAGATTATAATCTAAAAATTACCTTAAGCTACGTGGCAGATAAGTATTTTGAACTTTTATGGTTATTTAAGACAAGACTTTTCACTGAAAACCTTCGTTTTTTTCTTGTCACCTGGTTTAATGAACGCGGCTTTCAGCTAATTCTTAGTGCATTGACATCGTAATACAACAAAAAAATTTCACAAGTAACAGAAAACGCAATGAGATCTCTTCAATAAGCAAAATAATATTAGTGAGTAAAACAGAATCATGACCAAAATATCACAACTAGAAACACACAGGCTTAATTACTTCTTTGGATAGAGTGGTAAAATGGAAAAAAGAAAATAATTGAATCTTGAAATTTTGTATCACAAAGGAAAAAAAAACTTCAAGAGAATCAACGTAATGATTGAAAAGCTCTCAATACTTTTGGTATATTTTCTTAATACCTCAAACAAGAAAAATTTAAAATAATTTCTGAGAAATGAAATATAATGTACAGCTTTTGACAAAAAAAAGCTAAAACAAATAAAAAGCTAATTGCAATTTAGAAATTCAGTGTCATCACCTTAGGAAAAATATGCATATCAAAAGCTGATTATTTTGTAATACAGCATTTTGGTTTTTAGATGCAGCTTATCAATCGGTTTCTTTTACCAATCAGGCTCCAGTCAAAAGACTCCTAGTTTTGGCTCTACTGAAGGAGCTCATTTTTATATGAATTTCACAGAATCTGAAGAATTCCGACATTGGTTTTTCTTTTTAAAGAAACCGATGGTTTCTTATTCAATTCCTATTAGTACCTTAAAAATTCCTATTAAAAAATAATTTCGTATCTTATTTTCAACATTATTTGCTAGAATAATCAGGAAAACGTATAATATAAAGCTTTTTCGTTGGATTTTCAACTTTTTTTGGAAAGTGCTTGGGGGTTATGAAGCCTATCTCCATTTGTTTCAAACACAACTGCAAGGTATTGTTTTGTAGTATTTTGGATGTTCCATACTTGGGGGTTATGAAGTCCTTCTCTATCTGTTTCAAACACTATGTCGTATTTGGCGTCTTACCTTTTGTAGATGATTAAATAAAAAACAAACAAGTTTTTTTAACTGAAAGTAAGGAGTGACATTGAAACTTGAAACGAACAGAAATTACTCTGTATATGAGTAATGAATTGTCCCCTCCGCAATCCCTCGCTTTTTACGCTAAAGTTTTTAATTGTTTTAAATAGTAGAATTGTGGCAAAGAGTCAAACTTTAGCGTAAAGACCGAGGGATTGCGGAGGGGACAACTCATTTCATATACGGAGTAATTTCTGTTCGTTTTAAGTTTCAATGTCGCTCCTTACTTTCAGTTAAAAAAAACTAGTTTTCTTATTTAATTTCTAAACGTTTTTGAATTAATACATGTTTGATTTTGGCTCTCCGCACATAAATTATTAAAATGAAATTTGAATATTAATTCTTTTTTGGCTAAATGGCTTTCTCTTAGTTTTGATCCAACGATTTTGAGAAATAAGAGGTGGGGAAGGAGGCCTAGTTGTCCTCCAATTTTTCGGCTACTTAAAAAGGCAACTAGAACTTTTAATTTTTAACGAACGTTTTGTTCGTAAAAAATATACGTAACTTAAGAATTAACTTACGTAACAAACTTTTATATTCTTATATTTTTATTATGTATATGAGGCGGTTTGCCCCTCGTCAATACCTCGCTCTTTAAACTAAATCTTAACTTTTGTCCCAATTATTTAAGAATGACCCCTGAATCAGAAAGGCCATATAATAAATAGTTGAAATTACTAAAAGTACTTTAGCATAAAGAGCGAGGTATTTATCTCCTCCTAAATACCCCGCTCTTTATGCTTAAGTATTTTTAGAACCTCATATATGCGTAATAATATCCGTTCGTTTTAAGTTTTAATGTTACTACTTACTTTCGATTGAAAACTTTGTCATGTTTATTTTTCCATTGCTTTTTATAGTAATGCTAGAAAATCCTGCACCCTTTTTATTGAATTACTCTTCCCCCATGACATATTTCTCCCAGGAAAGATCCTCCCACATAGCCCCCTCCCCTCAAACCCACCCCCCAAACCAAAAAAATCCCCCTGAAAACGTATGTACACTTCCCAAAAACCATTACTGTACGTAAACAATGGTCAAAGTTTGTAACTTGTAGCCCCTCCCCCAGGGACTGTGGGGGAGTAAGTCATCCCCAAAGACATAGTTTAATGGTTTTCGACAATGCGGAACAAAATAGCTATCCCAAAATTTTGGAAAAAAATGAGCGTGGGAGGGGGCCTAGGTATCCTCCAATTTTTTGGTCACTTAAAAAGGGCAATAGAACTTTTCATTTCCGTTAGAATGAGCCCTCTTGCGACATTCTAAGACCACATGGTCGATACGATGACCCCTGGAAAAAAAAAATAAACACGCTCCCATGGTGTGGCAAAAAATACGAAATTCCACATTTTTGTCGATAGGAGCATGAAACTTTTGCTACAGGCTTCCCTGATACGCTGAATGCGATGGTATGATTTTCGTTAAGATTCTTTGACTTTTAGGGGTGTTTCCCCCTATTTTCCAAAATAAGGCAAATTTTCTCAGGCTCGTAACTTTTGATGACAATCATGAAATTTGATGAAACATATATATTTAAAATCAGCATGGAAATTTGATTCTTTCGATGTATCTTTTAGATTCGAAATTCCGTTTATTAAAGTTTCGTTTACTATTGAGTTGGGTTGCTCCTTACTACAGTTCGTTACCACAAACTGTTTGAAACGTCGCTATTCAATAGTTGTAACTAGTAATCTGCCGTAATAAATAGTTCTTTGTGACTCAATTTACTTATTTTCTTCCTCTTTTTTAGTGAATCGTAGGGTTTAGTTAAACTTTTCCTTAAATCCGTTCGCTTTCTTTCCTCGAAAGTTTTGTAAAGGAATGAACTTGAAAAAAAAATTCTTAAAAAAAGAAAATATTATTCTTTTGAGTAGAAAAAGCCCAAAACAAGCCAAATTAAAGAACAATAAGCCCAGTTTACCGCCCCAAGCACGCCGCAAGAAAAAACGTCCGCCCCAGCCCAGAGAAATAAGCCACCGCGGCTTGAAACAAGCCAATCTGGCAACACAGAGCGCACTGCACCAAAATAGTGATACTTGGGTTTTACATAAATTAGATTGATGGATCATATTCACCTCCCTGGATTTTTGTAGGATTATCACAAAATACCCCACTTAATTAAATTGATTTTTGTAATTTTTGGCACTCATTAGGCAATTGCAATCATTGAATTGTGTTCAAAAGTGCATATTGAAAACTATTAAATTAACAATTTACTTTTTCGCTTCAAAGGTCAATAAACTTCAGTTCGTTCTTATCTGGATAGAAAATTCTTGGTGTATTTATCTATCAAGCTAAATTGAAAAAAAAATTCCTGTTGAAACCGTTTTAAAAGGTACTATGAAATAGCAGAATTTTTAACTCAAATGATTGTTTTTCCTTTTCAGTTATATTTTTTTGTAAAATAGGAACAACATAGGCGTATGGGAAGGGACATTTAAAATGACTTGTGTAGAATTAGTTTTGCTGCCAAACGCCATTCAATAGAGCATTAAAATTGCGCTTATTCAGTAAGAAATTGTAAAAAGTTACAATAAGGAGTATTGAGCACGGGTTAAGTGTTACCAATTGATTCTATTTTTTGCTTAAAGTAGTAACTGTCTAGGATAGCCACGAAGTATGTCCTGGGGTAAACTACCCCTTTGACATGCAAAAAGGACTAGTTCCTTTGTACAGAGGCTGTTCTGGCAAAATGGTTTAAAAAAAAAACTCTGGCCCTTTAAAAGCATGGGGGAAGCACTCCCTTGTCAATCAGTGTCTTTGTCATAGTTAAAGTAGGCTCCAACAAATAGCTTGTAGCCCAATTTAACACTTTTTATAATTGATTCTGTTTAAGTTCAATAAGATTAAAAAAGAGGATCAGTTCTCGATTCTGGGTCGAGTAGAATTGTGGCAAAGAGTCAAACTTTAGCGTAAAGAGCGAAGGATTGCGGAGGGGACAACCCATTTCATATACGGAGTAATTTCTATTCGTTTTAAGTTTTAATGTCGCTCCTTACTTTCAGTTAAAAACAACTAGTTTTTTTACTTAATTTCTGAACGTTTTTGAATTAATGCATGTTTGATTTTGGCTCTCCGTACATAAATTATTAAAATGAAATTTTTATAATAATTCTTTTGTTGGCTAAATGGCTTTCTCTTAGTTTTGATGAGACGATTTTGAGAAATAAGGGGTGGGGAAGGAGGCCTAGTTGCCCTCCAATTTTTCGGTTACTTAAAAAGGCAACTAGAACTTTTAATTTTAAACGAACGTTTTTATTAGTAAAAAATATACGTAATCTAAGAATTAACTTATGTAATAAACTTTTATATTCTTATATTTTTGATTATATATATGAGGGGGTTTGTCCCCAATCGTTAATACCTCGCTCTTCACACTAAATCTTAAGCTTTGTCCCAATTCTTTAAGAATGACCCCTGAAGAAAGGCCGTAGAATAAATAGTTAAAATTACTAAAAGTACTTTAGCATAAAGAGCGAAGTATTTATCTCCTCCTAAATACCTCGCTCTTTATGCTAAAGTATATTTAGAACCCCTCATATGCGTAATAATCTCTGTTCGTTTTAAGTTTTAATGCTACTCCTTACTTTCAATTGGAAAAACTTTTTCATGATTATATTTTGATTGTTTTTTTTAATAGTAATGCTAGAAAATCCTGCGCCCTTTTCATTGAATTTCTCTTCTCCCATGAAATATTCCTCCAAGGAAAGATCTTCCCACATAGCCCCCTTCCCTCAACCCTACACCCAAACCAACAAAATCCCCCTGAAAACGTCGGCACACATCCCAATAACCATTACTGTATGTAAACATTGGTCAAAGTTTGTAACTTGCAGCCCCTCCCCCAGAAACTGTGGGGGAGTATGTCATCCCCAAAGACATAGTTATTATGGTTTTCGACTATGTGGAACAAAATGGCTATCTCAAAATTTTTATCCGTTGACTTTGGGAAAAAATGACCGTAGGAGGGGGCCTAGCTGCCCTCCAATTTTCTTGGTCACTTAAAAAGGGCACTAGAACTTTTCTTTTCCGTTAGAATGAGCCCTCTTGCAACACTCTAGGACCACTTGGTCGATACGATGACCCATGGAAAAAAAACAAACAAACAAAGAAATAACCACGCACCCGTGATCTGTCTTCTGGCAAAAAATACGAAATTCCACATTTTTGTAGATTGGACCTTGAAATTTTTTTTCTAAAGGGTTCTCTTATACGCTGGATGCGATGGTGTGATTTTCGTTAAGATCCTATGACTTTTAGGGGGTGTTTCCCCCTATTTTCCGAAATAAGGCAAATTTTCTCAGGCTCGTAACTTTTGATGACAAAGACTAAATTTGACGAAACTTATATATTTAAAATCAGCATAAAGATCCAATTCTTTTGATATATCTTTTAGCATCGAAGTTCCGTTTTTTAGAGTTTCGTTTACTATTGAGCCGGGTCGCTCCTTACTACAGTTCGTTACCACGAACTGTTTGACATATCTTGTATTCTAAAACCTTACTCTTAAGGAAGTTCAGTATAACACAAGCTGTGTTTTGAATACAAATATTAAATACAGAGTAGCCTGAAAATAATGCTTGCTACATAGGTGCTGCTAACATAAAGACGAATTCAATTAATCATTAGCTTATAGCAGGGCTATATCCAGGATTTTTTTTGGCGGGGGCGAGGGGGGGATACAAAAAAAACAAAGACGCATGAAAAATGTTTTATGCATTTTAATTATGTTTTGCGAGTCA
The DNA here is from genome assembly GCF_032884065.1 of Artemia franciscana. NCBI lineage: Eukaryota > Metazoa > Arthropoda > Branchiopoda > Anostraca > Artemiidae > Artemia > Artemia franciscana. The sequence continues at coordinate 9,373,540 of NC_088873.1, forward strand.
GAATAAAATTTCAGGGGAGGGGTTCAGACTCCCTAACCCCTACCCTGAATACGGCCTTGGCTTATAGTCTGTGGCTCTAGTTGGTTCGGATATAGCCTAGCATTCAAAATACCAAATAGGTGCGCATTACTATCAATCTTACTTCTGAGTAATCTACAGACATCTGAGACTGCCAAGTGGAGGAATAAACCCCTCCAAGTATCTCCCGTTTAATATTTGTATATTTATCGCAATTGGCAAATATAAGGTATTTCCATATAGCCTTTTTTAACGCTGCATTTTGTTTCGTTTTTAACCTATAGCAATAATAAAAAACGGAATATTAAAAAACGGCGCCGCTGTGTGCTTCTAACTTATCCTCTTATTTATGAGAATAAGTAAAATCAGTGATGCAGAGTAGGAATTGGATTGCTTTTAGGATCGTTCCGGCTTGCTTTGGGAACACAAACGAGGTGTGTTCTGCACGCGAATAATTTCCATAGATAATTTAGTATTAATAGCGATATCGGACGTCGAGTTCTTTAAGGTCTTCGGATTAAGCTTTTATCTACGACTTCAAAGGAAGAAAGAAAGAATGGCTAGAATTACCATATTATTGTTAGTTAATTACGGCTCTCAACTTCAAATCTGTTTCTGCCATTGTAAGTCTGAATCTGTACGTTAAAGAATCTGTATCTGAGTGGGAAGCAGGGGTGACAATCGGGCAATTGGGGAGGGCAAAGGACAATTATCCCTCAGGTTTTGAAAAATACCTGTTTTAGTATTTTTGTTGTAAAAAAAAATAAAAAAGACCCCCTCCCCTACATTTATAAATTAGGTTCCCTTTTGAAGAATCGCTGAGTTTGGAGTTGAAATTGGCAAAAAAAACATTACAAAGTAAAATCCTCAGCTTATAACACAACAAGTTAAATAATAATAAAAAAAAAAATAGTTCGTCAGGCAAAAAAAAGCTACTGAAACTCAACAGGTTTTTTAAAACATTTACTGAATTTGGTCTTATTTCGAAATATAGTGCGGATGTACAGACCCAATCAAAAAACATTAAGTCTGGTAAAATTTTAAAAGCCACTGCAACAGTAGGTGAATTCACGCAAAACTGAAAAGTCGCAACAATGAGTATAGCGTAGTCCTGCTTAGCTATCTCCATCTTTTGTAGTAAATGGAATTTGATTATACTAGACAGTGGTACTCAAAAACAAAACTGAGTGAAATAAATCCTTGCAAAGACTGATTTTTGACGTGGATGTTTAGTATTTTATCGTGACGTTTAGTAAAAAACGTGTGACTGAAATAATTGCAAAAAACTTTCAGTACTACTTGAAGAGAGTATGATTAAAACCTAAGATAATCCCTAGCCTAGAGTCATGTTTTAGCCCCTGGTCCGGTCTATGTTGACAATTCCGATCAAAGAGGTTTATAAACTATTTGTCGGCAATACAAGTCACACCCGGAACATAATGATTTGTAGTAATTTCATGGATTTGTGGATAGTTCGGAAAAAGATTGAAGCAATTCAACATGGCCAAGTGTCGTGTTTCTAAAGAAGAAGATAGATCCAGTTGGAATAGAGTCCAAAAATTAAATAGGCTGGAAAATTGGAGTTTTTGTGCGACCACCAATAAATGTTTAATTTGGATACTTGATGCATTGAGGTAAAGTTGCCTGCCGTTCTGAGTAAACCAAGTTTAAGTTAGGGCTGACAATTCTACGCTCAAAAGATGGTAGTCTTGCATCCGAATGGGGATCAGCTGGAGGGTAAAGACTGGGAACACAAACTTTTGCTTTAACTGCTTATTATTTAGAAGACCAGAGAGAACGTAAAAGAGATTTGTTGGCGTCTCCCCACAACAGCCGTCGTTTTCACCCCCGGAAAATCCCCCCACGAAAAACTCTCCGTCAAAGAGAAACTAGTTACTCTGAAATTTAAGCAAAACCAAAAGCTATCATTATTCTCGCTCCCTTAGAAAAAAAAATTTCCCTTTGTCTCACGTCAGAAGCACGACTTTCTCACAGAAATGGTTGATTTGTTCTATGAAGGCTATTGGCAATGTTCCATACTAGTCAGTAATTCATTATGGGTGATCAATCATAAGTAATAGTTCCACACAAATGATCTCTCGTCTGGATGTTTCCAATAGGATTGTATGCGTGCTAATGCTGCAATCAGTAAGATAATGTTTCCTAAGAAGAGATGCATAGGCTATATAAAGAATTGTTGACACCAGCTTTTTGGAAGCTTGAAAAGATCGACCTTCTAACAAAGCTAAAGCAGTGACTGGTCAGAAATGGGACTTTACTAAAATTTACCTTAAAATTGACTTTAATAGCTAAAATAATACCGAGTTATTTGAATACTACCGATATATATATATATATATATATATATATATATATATATATATATATATATATATATATATATATATATATATATTTATTATTTTTTTTAAGATGAAGAAATACTTGACTTATCGTTGCCTATGTGATTTGTTGTTTACTCTCCATCGGACATTTTGTTTTCAGTTGGACTCTGTGCTTGTGGTATTTTTGTGCGGATAGCCACATTTTGGCTGTAAGCAAACAACGCGGTTATTTATCAACTGCGAAAGTGGTAAGCCTATGCTTGTAACTTACAATATGACTTAAACAAAACAACATTCAAGATCAAATCTCATCATTGACATAAAGTAGCGAATCATATGCAAAAACGTTGTGGCTTAATTAATATTATATATATATATATATATATATATATATATATATATATATATATATATATATATATATATATATATATATATATATATATATATATATATATTATATATATATATATATATATATATATATATATACATATATATATATATATATACATATATATATATATATATATATATATATATATATATATATATATATATATATATAATATATATATATATATATAAATATATATATATATAAATATATATATATATATATATATATATATATATAAATATATATTTGTATATATATATATATATATATATATATATATATATATATATATAGATATATAGATATACATGTATGTATATATATATATATATATATATATATATATATATATATATATATATATATATATATATATATATATATATATATCTATATATATATAAAAATAAGTTGTCTGTCTGTGTGTCTGTCTGTGGATCAGGTGACGTCATGTTTCTGTGTTGACTGACGTCATGAAATTAGTTGTCGTCATTTTTGCTTTGACGGTGACGTCATTCAAGATATTTAAGACATATGTTCACGTAGAAATCTATTAATGTTTAAGTTTACAATGACTGATGAACTTACCATGGCAAAAGCCGATGAAGATGCTCAAAGAGTCTATGCCAAAAAACTTGCTGCTGATAGAGAAAGTCAGAAAAGAAAGCGTGCCGAGGAACTACCAGAGCAACGCGGAAGCAGACTTGCTGCTAAAAGAGAAAGTGAAAAAAGAAGGCGTGCCGAGGAATCAAAAGAACAGCAAGGAAACAGGCTTGAGGCTGATAGAGAAAGAAAGAACAGAAAGCGTGCCGAGGAATCAAAAGAACAGCAAGGAAACAGGCTTGAGGCTGATAGAGAAAGAAAGAACAGAAAGCGTGCCGAGGAACTACCAGAGCAACGCGGAAGCAGACTTGCTGCTAAAAGAGAAAGTGAAAAAAGAAGGCGTGCCGAGGAATTACAAGAACAGCAAGAAATCAGGCTTGCTGCTGATAGAGAAAGTAAGAAAAGAAAGCGTGCCGAGGAATCACAAGAACAGCAAGAAATCAGGCTTGCTGCTGATAGAGAAAGTAAGAAAAGAAAGCGTGCCGAGGAATCAGAGCAACCTGAAAGTTATCGCCTGGCATTCAGGTACAACCCAGTCGATGATTATAGCTTGAGTAGATGTGTTCAAATCGGGACAATGTCTAAAATTTGTCCCTATTGCAAGGCCTTGAAATTCAATAGTGAAACAATGGGAATGTGTTGCGCCTCAGGAAAAGTTAAACTTCCTCTATTGGCTGCACCACCAGAGCCATTGAAGACTTTCCTTACTGGAACTACGTCAGAATCTAAGCGTTTTTTGTCAAAAATCAGAAAATACAACTCATGTTTCCAAATGACGTCGTTTGGAGCCCAAATCGAAAATCCAGATCAATTTATGTCTACTTTCAAAGTAAAAGGGCAAATTTATCATAGAGCAGGGTCCCTTCTACCATTCTCAGGCGAGAATCATAAATTTTTACAATTGTACTTCATCAGTGATAGAAATTCTGAATTGAATGCACGTTGCGAAATTTCTCCCAACGTTGAAAGGACAATCGTTTCCCAATTGCAACATCTTTTCCACGAAAATAATAATTTAGTGCGTCTGTTCAAAACAGCCATCGATTTGATGCCTACTGATACGCATAAAATTGTTATTTCCGCTGACAAAACGCCTCCTGGCCAACATGTGCGTAGATACAATGCTCCAACTATCGACGAAGTGGCAATCGTTATGGTCGGTGATCAGTTTTTACCTCGAGATATTATTCTTCATAAGCGAAACGCTCAGTTGGTAAGAATTGCTGAAACTCATCGATGCTACGATGCCCTACAATATCCTATCATTTTTTGGGATGGAGCCGACGGCTATCACTTTAATATTAAATTGATGAATCCAGCCACTAACAAAGAAATGAATAAGAAATGCAGTGCAATGCATTATTATTCCTATAGACTAATGATTCGGCAGGATGAAGAAAATTATATTTTAAAATGCCGTGAATTGTTTCACCAATTCGTCGTTGATATGTATGCTAAAATTGAATCAGAACGTTTGCTATATATCCGCCTGAATCAGACCAAGCTCCGCTCTGAACAATACATTCATTTGCGAGATGCAGTTATAAATGACGGTAATACCACAAACGTTGGAAGATTAACAATTTTACCTTCGTCATATGCTGGCAGTCCCCGTCATATGCATGAATATGCTCAAGATGCTATTGCGTATGTTCGTCTCTATGGTCGTCCAGATTTATTTATTACATTTACATGTAATCAATCTTGGGACGAGATACTGCAGCTTTTACTTCAAGGACAATCGGCGGTTCATAGGCATGACATTACGGCCCGTGTCTTCCGGCAAAAGTTGAAATCACTGATAAACTACATTGTAAAACTTGAAGTGTTTGGGTCAGTGCGATGCTGGATGTACTCAGTGGAATGGCAAAAACGAGGTTTGCCACACGCACATATACTAATCTGGCTACATAAAAAAATTACTTCGAACGAAATTGATGATGTGATTTCCGCTGAAATACCTGATAAAAATGTCGATAAGGGGTTACATGATATTATTGTAAAAAATATGATACATGGACCTTGCGGTGCACTGAACGAAAATTCACCATGCATGGCCAAAGGAAGGTGCACAAAGCAATATCCTCGACTTTTAGTATCAAACACAATTACTGGCAATGATGGTTACCCACAATATAGAAGAAGATCTACTGAAGATGGCGGTAAAACAGCAATAATAAAGAAGCGTAACGGTACCACCATCGAAGTAGATAACCAATGGGTTGTTCCATATTCCCCATTATTATCAAAAACATTTAATGCACACATAAACGTTGAATACTGTAACTCCGTAAAGGCAATCAAATACATATGTAAATACGTCAACAAAGGCAGTGACATGGCAGTTTTTGGCTTGCAGCCCGAAATTAAAGATTTCGATGAAATCGTACAATATCAGGCTGGAAGATACATAAGCAGTAATGAAGCTGTTTGGCGAATTCTTTCATTTCCGATACATGAACGTAGTCCAGCTGTTGTTCACTTAGCGGTACATTTACAGAATGGTCAACGTGTTTATTTCACGGAAACCAACGTGCAACAAAGAGTCCTGAATCCACCGGATACAACATTAACAGCTTTTTTTTCGCTTTGCAAAAATGATTCTTTTGCAAAAAAACTGCTGTATACTGAAGTGCCTTCGTATTACACGTGGAATACTAAAAATAAAGTATTTGAACGTCGAAAACAGGGTAAATCAGTCGACGGCCAACCTACCATCTTCAAAGATACCACGATAGGAAGACTCTACACCGTTCACCCCAATCAACATGAATGCTTCTTTCTACGCCTGCTTTTGGTGAATGTACCCGGTCCGACATCCTTTGAGTATTTGAGGACTGTAAATGGTACTATACATGACACTTACCGTAGTGCATGCCAAGCTCTGAATTTATTGGAGAATGACCAACACTGGGATAACTGCATCAATGACGCGTGCGAAACGTCAACCCCAAGTCAAATTCGTGCATTGTTTGGCATCATTTTAACAACTTGCTCTCCATCAGCTCCTACAGAGTTATGGGAAAAATATAAGTCAAAAATGTCCGAAGATATACTCCATCGAAAACAGTTAGAGACGTCAGATATGACTTTTGATTTTACATCAGAAATTTATAACTACACTTTAGTTGTTATAGAAGATTTGTGCGTACGTTTGGCAAACAAACCTCTTCAGGATTTGGGAATGCCTTCACCTAACCGTATCGCTGCTGTTTCGACATGTGTAGAATTGGATCGTGAACAAAGTTACAGTACGAGTGATCTATTGTCGTATGTACAAAATAACATTTCCAAGTTAACGTCGGAACAAAAAGACATTTATGATACGATAATGCATTGTGTCGATAACAACGTTGGAGAAATTTTCTTTTTGGATGCGCCAGGAGGTACTGGTAAAACGTTTGTGATAAAACTGATTCTGGCATCAATTCGATCAAAAAATGATATAGCGTTGGCAATTGCGTCGTCCGGAATAGCCGCAACATTGCTGCCTGATGGAAGAACTGCCCATTCCGCTTTGAAATTGCCTCTGAACTTGCATTCTACAGAAACTCCCACGTGCAATATTTCCAAATCATCTGGGATGGGTAAAGTATTGCAGCAATGCAAACTTATTATTTGGGATGAGTGCACAATGGCACACAAAAAATCGCTCGAGGCTCTGGATCAATGCTTGAAAGATTTGTGAGGAAAGTCGAAACCCTTTGGCAGCACATTAATATTGCTTGCGGGAGATTTCAGGCAAACATTACCTATAATACCTAGATCAACTCCTGCAGACGAAATGAATGCTTGCCTGAAAAATTCTAATTTATGGGCACACGTAAAAAACATTAAAATTAACTACAAATATGCGTGTCCGATTGCAAAACGATGACTCTGGTCAAACATTTTCAGATCAATTGCTGGCAATGGGAAACGGAAAGCTCCCAGTAGACTCAATTTCAGGACGTATACAACTACCTGCTGATTTCTGTAATTTAGTGACGTCCAAAAATGAATTGATTGAAAAAGTATTTCCGAATATTCTAAAAAATTATAAAAATAATAAATGGCTAAGTGAAAGAGCGATTCTCGCACCCAAAAATATAGACGTCCACGAAATCAACAATATTGTTTTGACCAAGATTCGAGACCAGGCAGTCCTTTACAAGTCAGTCGACACAGTTTTGGAACCAAATGAAGCGGTTAATTATCCATCTGAATTTTTAAATTCCATAGATCTTTCAGGGTTTCCACCACACGTGCTACAACTAAAAATAGGCGTACCAATAATACTTTTAAGAAATATAAACCCACCAAAGCTTTGCAATGGCCCTCGACTTGCCGTAAAAAAAAACAATGGAAAACCTAATAGAGGCCACAATCTTGACAGGGCCTTTTGAGGGTGAGGCTGTTCTTATTCCTCGCATTCCCATGATTCCAACGGATCTGCCTTTTCAATTTAAAATATTGCAATTCCCAATTCGATTAGCATTTGCAATCACCATTAACAAAGCTCAAGGTCAATCATTAGAAAAATGTGGTATAGATCTTAATACTGATTGTTTTTCCCATGGACAATTGTATGTTGCATGTTCGAGGGTCGGTAAACCTGACAATCTATTTATATGCAGCGACAATTGGACAGCGAAGAATGTTGTATATTCGCAAGTTTTACGCAGTTAATTTGTATTTTGGAACCAAATGAAGCGGTTAATTATCCATCTGAA